>NC_031773.1:70696611-70707369 GCF_001522545.3 Parus major | reverse complement strand
GTCCTTTTGTTCGCGTTGATGGGCCTTGCCTGAGTTCGTTATCAGGGTGTTGTCTGCAATCAGTTTCCCTCCGGAGGAAATTTCGGCCAGCTCCGAGAAGGGGTTTTTTCTTACATTTTATATTTTATATATCATTGAAAAACACATTTGTCTTATTTATACATCTTCCGAATTTTTAATACATATAGTAATTTATTACACAGTCTAGTAAGGAAATAGTTCTGAGAGTTAAAACTTCAATGGCTTTTGGGCTGCCCAAAGCTTCATATTTCTTTTTAAAAATATGTAATTAATTAATCTGCGACAATCTGCAGAATAATATCTTTGGAATAACACAAAATGCTTCTTGTGGTTTCAAAAAACAAAAAACAGTAGCTTTTGACAGGATCTTTCCTTCGTTCTTGTGATTTAGTAGTTGCAGCAGAGGCTATGGAAATACATCTCCTGGGTTCTTGAACTGATTGATTTAACTGGCCTCTGTGTTTCCATGATCTTGTTCAATTCGTTTTACCTGGCTGTGCTCTAGTTTATATGTCTATAAAATAAGTGTAAAACCTGTCTAAATCATGGAGGTGTCATGGGGATGTCAAAGCAATTAGCAGTCCCAAATGAAGTAGTACTTTATTTATAGAATAGCAGAATAAAAAAAGAAGGGTAATGACAATATGTTTATCCTTAGTGGTGATAAGAAAGAAGGGATGTTGCAAGTCTGCAGGCTTGGGATAAACTGCTACGTCACTGTGCCCTGAGCAGAGGCTGTTTCCCAAGGCATTCTCATCTCCCCATCTTCCCTGCTTCCCCACTCCTGAGCACCTGAGCAATCCATGTAGGCATTAGTTCCCCATTCACCAGATACCTGGCAATGCAAGGCACCTACAGCATCTGAAGCCAAACAGGACCATTAGATCATAAATGTGACCTGCTCAACAGTGAAGGGGATTGCATTTCACACAGCTGCCCTTGCCCTGAGCCAAAAACATTGTGTAGAACTAAAGTAACTTTCCAGAAAGGCATCTGGCCTTGATAGAAAGACCTTTATATACTGTTAAAAAGTGCCTTATTTTTTATTTAAATTTGTCAGTATTCGGATTCTAGGGTCCTCTCTCCAACTGGAGTAGCAGAGCAATTTTAACATTTTCCAGGCCAGTCTTTATTCCTGGGACCTTCAGAGTTGCCAGATGCACTGCCCACGGCTGGGCAGAGAGACCAAGCTCTAGTGTAGGGAAGAGAGAGTACAGTATTGCTCTCTGTGGAATTGCAAGGGGAGACTGAAATCCTACTTTTTTTTTTTTTTTCATTATTTTTCTGACTGTGGTTTAAATCATGCTACCAGTAATTACAGAGATTCATAATGGAAATGCTTAGACTGGCTAGAATGGAGAATGAATTGGAAGGTCTGTGTGTGAAAGTATTAGAAAGGGAACACCAGCACAAAAAGCCCTGTGAGGGTGGCAGGTGCTAGACCATGAACATCACAGCACAATTATGAACAGCTTTTGAAAATACCCAATTCAGGAACACAAAGAAGTATGTTCAGTCAGGGGCTGAAAAAGACCACTACAAGGTGATGGTAGGACAATACAGAACAGGGCTGGAGACTTAAGACACTCTGGTAAGAAGACAGAGTGGAGGAAAGAAATCCTAATCATTCCCAGAGATGGCAGAGCACAGAGGAAATAAAAGATCCTGGTCACTGTCAGATCCCAAAGGCAAAAAATGTTTGGTGGCACCTGAGATCCTGAGGAGATCCCAGCATGGAGACTCAGTGGAGCATTACATGGCCCTCCACACAATGGCAAGAAATCCAGAGCATCCCACCTGGATGCAGAGCTGGGACACAGGCTGGGGGTCAGGCTGCATGGATGCACGCAGAATCGTATTTGTGAGGACCTGGTTATGGGATGTGAATGGCTGAAACTTGCAATCTTCAAAGAAAATAACCTTGCCCTCCACTAATATTTGGTATCAAGCCCTGGGACACAACAACCAGTTTATAGCAGCAGAAAAGACCCTTGAGAACTGGTTCTCAAATGGATCTCCTATTTCATCACCTGCAAATTTGCCTTTTAAAGGTCTTCTCAAACCCACAGATATCCTCACAAGATCCATGCAAATTTCCATCACAACCCATTTTGAGCTCCAACACCAGTTTCTACAAACCCATGTGCCCAGAAAGGATATTGCTTTGCCACTGGAGGAACTGCCATTTCAAAACCAGACAAAAATCATGTATCTTTAAAAAGAAAAAAATTAGTGTGCGTGAACTATTTTGCAGACAACAGTGATTGTACTCAGAACCTCACAGGGAACTTTACGTGACCATAGACACATATTATTTTTCCACCCTGTATTTCATGTAAGAACATGCATTAAAATTCTACAGGTCTCACTTGCCTAATACTGAAAATATGCAGTGCTTATCAATAGTTTACAATAGAAAGAAATATCTTGCTAAGAGTTGCAAGCATCACTTGTGAAAAAAATCACTGAATCCAGAAGTTTTGCTGAGATGCTCATTTCAAGAGATTTCACTTGCTCATTGAGAAACTACTTTCTGTTCAAAGGTTGTGCATTTTTTCTTTACTTTCAGGAAAAGATGCTATCTCCTGGCATTTTTTTTTTTCTGGCAGACCTTTAGCTCAGCCAGTGGATGAACAGGAGGAAAGTGTCCATATACCAATTGCTTGTGACTTACCTATTAAAGAACAGGAAAAATTGTTTTTTTGAGGTGACAAAATTTGTGCCTTCATGCTCTGGGGAATTATGATTTTCCTGTCTTTGTTTCCATCCTAGCACAAAGGAAAAATACTTTAACTATGAAACAAAAGATTCTAAAAGCATTTGAATCTGAAATAATAATATGCTTCTATTTTCCCCCCCTCCATTTTAAATGCACTTTTGATTCCAAAAAATAAATATTTTATCCTCTTATAAAATGAATTCATTTTATCTGGTTTATGCCCTTTCTCTGCCCTGTAACTGGGACTCTTCCCTGCAGACATACCTTACACTGCATCATCTGGTGCAGAATGAAGACCACATGTCTAAGGGAAGATGTAAACTGGTTTACAGGATAGTACCAAAGAATGGCATGTTATCCCATGAAACAGCAAATCATCCTGGGAAGACTCAGTTCAAATATTGGAATGGACTTGGGCAATTTTTCCACTAATATCAGTATCTTGAATTCTGCCTGAATCGAGTGAGTTTTGTTTTCACTCCTTCTGTTACAAAATTAAATTAATAAAACTTCCATTGCCTGCCAAAGGTATGTCATGGAAAAACTTCATTTTAAAGTGGTTTTTTCCCCTCCTTCAAAAGATCATCAACTTTTTGTTCACTCAAAGTTACTAGCAAATGAGTATCTGATAGAAGCAAATGATAGCCATTTACTACTGAGTGCACAACTGAGTAACAGGATAATGGCTATTTGTGCTTTAAAGTCTCAGTCTTCTGGGTTTTGATTTTTTTGTGTGTGTTTTGTTTGGGTTTTTTTAATTGGGCTTTGAGGATGCCAGTACTTCCATCAAAAGTGTTTGTAAAAAATTATGCACTCATTGAGGTGGCTAACCACCTGAATTGTTGTAACTAGAACACTTGATAGAAACAATTCATTATGTTTGCACTGCTCAAGGCTGTTTTTAAGATCAAGATATAGAAATATGTTCATACAAAGAAAACCCCAAAAACAAGGATCTTTATTTCATTTGACACATAACCCGCTGATTGTTCTCTGACAACAATCTGAGATCTCCTCTTGGAAGCTACCTATGTAAGAATGAAATAAAAACTGGAAGTGCTGCTATCAAGACTCCCACTGAAATGGATTTGATTTTTTTTTTTTTTTATCTAAGAAACAGACACATAGAAATTGCCTCAAATCAGCCTTCTCCTTGAAGAACTGGCTTTATTCTAGATCTGAAGGAACTTATTGCAGAGAAGAGGCAGCAGCTCAAGTATTCACATTCAAGCCCAAAATCCCAGTGGTCCAAAAAGTGAAATAGGTCATGACCATCTCTCCATTTGGAGCTGAAATAAGAATGTGCTTCTTCTCTGATTTAATTCTCTTACACCAAAGTTCCCAGAATTCTGCTCTCCTCCAACAAGTCCTCACAACATTGAGCTGGCTTGATAATGAATTACAGGTGTAGTTTTCTAAAAGTTCACAAACCTATAAACTTCACCCCAATTACAAAGGAGTTTGATACAATTTATATTTTTGCTTGGCTATTATGCAAAAAGAAACTGCAAAATCTCAGGTTTGGCATGGATTTGAAACAAAACCACTTGAAAGGCTACAGTTTAAAGTGAATTTCTTTGATAATTTCAGTTTGCCCAAACCTGAAACTCAAAACAAACCTCAGGGCAGAATTGCAAACCAGAACAGATAGAAATCAACAGACGTTTACACAACACTCCATGAATCAAAGGTACCTAACTTCACATGACATCAAGCAAAGGCTGACAAAGCAGGAATCAGACAGGAACATTTTTGAGTATGATCTACTTCACATTTAACAAAATAATTAATCTCTCCTATTACCTGTCTTCTAATCTTGAAGCCTCATAATCTCAAGTTTTAAGCTCTTCTCCCAATCTTAAAATTCCTATTGTCATCCTTTCAATCTTTCTCAGATTTCCAAGCCTCATGCTGTGAAAACTACAGGGGAAATTAAGTAATTTTATTCTACCCAAACTCATCTTTAAATGTGTTTTCTGTTGAATAATCACCAGTGTCTGATGAACTGGTGAACCAGTTGAGTCTGAGTGACAACTGATAATTTCCCTGAATTACAAAGTGTCACAAGTATAGTCAAGATCATTGTTAATGGACACTTTCAGACTATGGAGACTCTTGAAAATGCGCAGGAAGTTTTAAAAAAATACACCATGCATGCATGCTGCTTTTCAAATACTTCAGGTCATGTTTTGAAACTACAGTTTCCATTCCTGGCAGCTGTAAAGTTAAACCCTGAAAGTGTTTACACACCTCTCCTACACTTTCCCAAATAGCTCTTTAATAGAAGTACCTAGGGAATGGGGAACTAGTTAACTTTCCAAATGACTGAGAAAAAATACCTGCATAGGCCAAGATCTGTTCAGAATTAATTAAGGGCTTGATTCTGCAAACCCACATCCAAGTAATTCTGTACATGAGTTATTTCCCTGACAACAGAGGCTGTGGACAAGTATCAAACCATATTCAAAACTAACATTTGCAACATGGCAGCCTGATTATGCAATTACAAGTGGTGTTCAGGGAGTGTTCTTCAATTATTTATCCTCACTATATCTGCATGATTTTATTGCATATTTTCATATTGTTCACAAGAAAACTAGGAATTTTGGAGACGGACACATATATGTATACAATCCCATATTTAATGCACTTTCATGAGTTAAGCTCTTTGGTAAATTTCAGAAAATAATTAAATATGAACTAAAGTATATGCAAAGTTCTAGTTTGTGAGCATAAATATGGAAAAATGCAAATCTGATTTATAAGCTCAAAATAATCTCTCAAGAGTGATTTAGCCATAGTTTTTAATAGTATGAAAATGACTAATTTAAGGTCAGGAGTAATTTAGTTTAACTGACTTGGCAATCCTTTGTTCTCTGGGTCGTGTAAGTGTTGAGTAAATTATAAACCTGCAATTCTATCCTGGGGTCAAGGGACTTCAGAACTGATTTGATATATTGGTCTCCTGGAAAGTTCTTCCAAGGCCAGTGCCCCCTAAACTGTGTTTATGAGTTGACTGCATTAATAACTGATAGAGTCATATAATATCAGCAGAGGTGAAATTAACCCTTAAAAAGAAGAGTATGTTCAAATTGGGATTTTTGACTGAGAGACGGGCAAATCAGATATACCTGTGAGAAGTCAAGTTTCTACATAGCATTGAAGAAAACAAACATGACATGACATGACATGACATAGAAAAGGTGTGGATGTTTGACTTCAGGAACAGAATCAGACTTGTGAACAGAATCAGATTATTCTTGTGAACATTACCTGGGATAATTCTGGATTTGTGAAGCAAAACTATTACATTTATATCTTGCATGGGACAAAAATAAATAAGACATCAACTACTTTTGCAGACTATATCAGAAGCATAAATACATTAAAAATAAGTAACTGCTCATTTAATGCAGTCTTTGCTCTATCCCATAACATTTGAAAATCTGAAATGGGATATAAAGTGAGACATTTTCTATTCAAGAATAAAGTGTGCATTATAGCAGCACTTCTTAATTTTGAACCTTTTAATGTTTCCAACCATTGCACTGCTAAAGAAATACACTGTAAAGCCCAGCAAGGAGCCTGGACTATTCTTTCATCATTAGGCAAACATTAAAGTTAATGGTCGTCAAAATGTTTAGGGTTATTTATTTTACCCAACAACAGAGTCCTGAACTTATAAGTAAGAGGTACATCCAGGTTACTCTATTCAGTTCTGATTTAAAAGAAACTCACTAATCACAATCTGAAATCTTGAAATCCTTAAGGATAACCTGGTGTTAACCTTGAGCACTCCTGTGAAAAATCAGAATTAGGTTCCCCCCACCTCCAAGCCTGTAGATTTTATTTGAACATTAATATCTCCTGATAACTAGGAATGTTTCTCCTGGACAGCCCTTGGCTATCTCCTTCCATTACTTTAAAATTCTTAGCAAGAGAACAAACTTCACTTTTCCTGTATAAAAATCCAACAGTTGGTTAGATTAACCATCAATAAACACACACCCTGTTTAAAGAAATATCAGCATCAGAATTAAAACTGTTCAGACTCTTTCCACAACGGGTTACAGAGTTTGACCTAGTCACACATTAAGAACTACTTTGAAAAGAGACATTATATTGCTAATGGTACTTCAGGCCCTTCCCAGGTCCTGTCCCTGGTCCCAGAGAGCAGAGCTCAGTGCCTGCCCCTCCTCTTCCCCTCAGGAGAAGCTGTGACTACCATGTCTCCCCTCAGTCTCCTCCAGCTGAACAGACCAAGTGTCCCCAGCTGCTCCTCACACGGCTTCCCCTCAAGGCCCTTCAGCATCTTCATGCCCTCCTTTGGGCACTCTCTTAATAGCTTAATGTCTTTCTTACATTGTGGCACCCAAAACTTTACAAAATATTTGCAGCGAGGTGCCCCAGCCCAGAGCAGAATGGGAGAATCCCCTCGTGGCTTGGCTGGGCCTGGTGCCTGCAGGACAGGGATGTCCCTCCTGGCTCCAGGGCACTGCAGCCATTGACCAGGACACACAGGTCTCTTTCCCTGACACTGCTTTCCAGTCTCTCATTCCCAGTCTGTCCGTGCATCCAGGGTTGCCCCATCCCTCATGCAGAATCTGGCACTGTCCCTCGATGAACTTGAGATGATTGGTGACTGCCCAGCCCTGTCATTTGTAGAGGTCTCTCTGCAGGGCCTCCCTGTCTTCAAGGGCATCAACAGCTCCTCTCAGTTTAGTGTCATCAGAAACTGACTAAATATTCATTAGGCTGCTTCATCCAGGTCATTAATGAAGAAGTTGAAGAGCACAGTGCTGGTGATGGAGCCCTGCAGAAGCCCACTAGTGACCAGTGTCAGCTTGGTGTCACCCCAGTCACTGTCACCCTTTGTGCCCCACCTATGAGCCTTTTGCTCACCCATCATGTAACACAGTTATCCAGCCATGGGCCAGACAGTTTGTCCAGAAGAATCCTGGGAGAAACAGTATCAAAAGCTTTGCTGAAGTCCAAAAAGATTCATCTCCTGGCTTTCCTGGATCAGCCAGATTGGTTACCCTATCATAGAAGGAATTCGAGCAGAACTTTCCTTTCATGAAGTCATGCTGGCTTTGACCAATGACTGTGTTGTCCTCCAGGTGTTTTTCAGTCTCTCCCAGAATCATCTTTTCTGCGATTCTTCCAGGAACTGAAGTGAGACTGATGCAGCTCTGTGAATTGGGTCGGAGTTGAATCACAAGGATGATGTACAGAGCAGGGAGGGGAAGAATATGCAGCTGGAGCAGAACCTGCCATCAGTCACGGAGAGCTTTGTGTTGGCTCAGCCTCAGCCTGACTTGTTCCATCAGCTCAGTGATGCCACGTGCCACAACAGGCGCTTGACAGCTTGTGAAAAAATAGGTGAAGCCTGGCAGGTTTGAGAACCAAGTGTTGTAACTGTATCTGGCAGGGGAGGAGGGCAAATTAGCAGTGAAAACAGCTGGTGCTGATTTGAGAACAAGGGCACTTGAACTGGCTGGCTGTGAGCTGGTTTACATAAATATTATTTACATTATATGCCAGGTAGAACTCATCTCCTTATGCTGAGCTCAGGGCACTGGCACATTCCTTGCTGAGGGTCAAAGGGAGTTTAGCTCAGGTTTAGGCTTTAACAACATCAGCAGAAGGGTGAGGGCTTGAAGCAAGGATTCAGCTCTAGGTTATTGGCTTACAAACTTCTCCCCAAATATTCTGTAAGTAGTAACTTCTGACCGTTCACTGTGAAAAGCAATAAATTTGAACAGATGATATGTGGGACAGAAGATTTAGTGATGAAAGGCTGCCCTCTGTAACACACAGAGTTCCTAAAGTTGCAGTCACTGTTTTGTTTTCTAATCTCCATCAAAAGCACCTTCATAATTCTGAGTTTCTTGGTGTATCAGTACTACAAAATAAAATTTCAGTTTGCTAACATTTATCAGCTGTATTTTAAATGAAAGCTATTTTCTGGGAGATACTGAAAGAAACTTCTCTCCTACCTCATTTTACGTAGCGTATACTATATGGAGAGTATATGCTGTATTGTATATTTTCTGTAAAAACATTACATTTTTAACTTCCTCGGGACTGTGTATATAAATATTTGTACATGAAATTATAAGATAGGCTTTGAAATCTATGCCATAAATTTCTGTTAATGTTCTAAAAATATTTGTTCAGGCAAATGAAATTGCAGCAAAATATTTTACTACAGACCAGTCAAAGGTTCTCAAAACTTTATCTTCCTAGAAAACAGTCTTTAAAGCTATAAAACAGAGTTCCATTTTAGATATCAAGAAGGCAGACTTAACCGGCTTGACTTGGTTAAAACCAAGCAGTTTAAAATTTTTGAAAACACTGAGATTCTAGGGTGAAATAAAGTCAAGTTGTAAGCATTTTCTCTTATTACATATAGGTTTTAATTTTGTTTTCTAGAAACTTATCCTGTTAGAGACAAATGGCAATGGATGGGGGATTACGTGCATATTTCCTATTGCAATTAGCGCTAAAGAGAGCAGGATATGCTGCCCAGCACAGCAAGTTCCAAGTACACTAATTGTTAATGTCTGACTCCTCACAAGCCAGAAAACTATGTGTGTGGTCCCAGATATATTTCTGAAGGAGCTCCATGGGATGTCCCAACACCTCAGTCAGGATCTCAGCCCCACCTGGAGACTCCCAATGGCTTTTACCACCCACACTGGAAGCTCCTGGGCAGAGGCAGAGCCCTGTTCTGCACCATTTCTACTCTCACAAAGGTCCCTTTAGTGGCAGGAGCTTTCCTTTCCCTCAGGAAGGTTCCAAACAGCCCCCACATCACAGGCACAGTATCAACAGTTTTCCTGGGTGTCTTCATGGAAACCTGTTTCCCTTTCCCTCACCTAAAGACCATGATCAGGTGAGCTTGAGTCCCCAGGAGCTCACAGGTTTCCATGAGTTCAGCATAGCTGCAGACAGCTCTGAGTCCACCTCACACTCACACCTCACTGCCAACAGTCTGGCCACCCCCAGTTCCCATGGGAGAAAGCTCCTCGCTGCATTCTGCAGCCCCTGCTCATGCTGCCTGGCCCTGACTGATGCCTTGGAGTGGCTACCTAAAACAGAGGTTTTACAAGATTAAGAGAATAAAAATGGGTATTTATTAAAGGCCTTCAACAGGTACATCTTGGACAGTAAAAAGCTTCTGAGAGGATACACCCAAGATGGACAATGGTAATGTTCTTCATACAGTCATTTCAAGTTTCATACATACATTATAAGTTCACTCCATTTACATATCAGGCATTAATCCTCCAATTACAGCTTCAAGTAATGAAGTCATATACCCCCAGTTATTTTCCTCCCCTCAATTCACCTTTGTTTGTACGTTTTGGGGCCTGAGGCAATCAAGTATCCTTGAGGCCCAGGCCCAGAGAGGAATTGTTTTGTCTGAATAAAATGGGAGAACAGTAGCTGACAGGCTATGGAGCTTTGGAGTTATACACTAAAGAATTGCAGGTTTAAAAGCATATGAAAAATATAAAAGCTAAAATCCTAAGGCGTCACGATAATCAGAAATGCCCAATGCCAAAGCTTGCTCCCTGCCCTGCCTTCTCTGCAGGAATCCCACACCTCTGGTTGTCAACATCCCTCAGGGTGCCTGTGCTGCACACATCAAGCAGCTGGCCAGTGCCAAGGGGATGTTTCAGATCATGGCTGCCAAGGGGAGAGCACAGAAAGATTCATGGGCAGTGGGCATAGACTCAGGTTTAGGAATTTACTCCAGCAATTTACTAATCCCCATGAATTTTTTTAGATGTGCCCAAACACTTTTTCCCCTCACAGCATTAGTGTGTTGCCCAGCAGATGGAAATAGTTTATCTTCCTCTCATTCACATGTCAGCAGCAAGCAACAAGTCCTTAGGCCTGTGACAATTTTATTTTATCTTATAATTTTTTTTTAGGAGGTGTCTTGGTTCTAGAAGACAGGTGTCTGCTAGGGAGAGCAGGAGCCTCCCTTGGGATGAACGAATGTAGAC
>NC_031773.1:70694113-70695896 GCF_001522545.3 Parus major | reverse complement strand
CAGCACATAATGGGTAAAAAATTCCCCGGGCAGGCCAGAAGGACAAAACAAAAAAAAAAAGGACACCTAACCCTCAACAGGAGGGAAGGACATATTTTTGTTCTTCTTTTCAGATTTAACACAATTTTTTTGTGTTTCGTGTTTTGCCTCTAAATACAGCAAATTTAAGGTCATTCAGGTGTCTCTCAAAAGAAAAGAATCAAGAATACCAGCAATCACACCTATATTAGACACAGATTTCTAAAAACCATATCTCTATGTAGAGTTTTTCTGTTTTCCCTTGCAATAGTCAGACAGGAAAGAGAAAAAAAATGCTATATACTATTTTTCTGTATCTCCTTTCATGTTGGCCCACAGAATAGTTTCGCAAGTAAATTCTTGAATCAACTGTGATGTCACTGTGTTATTACTGCTAAAGTATATTTTTCTTTATTGAACAACAGCAAATGCATTCCAGAAATAAAAATTATTGATAAAATTTAAAAAAAAAAAAAGTCAAAGTGGCAGCACTAACCAAGAGAGTTTAGGAAATGCCATATGCTAGGTACCTTTACAAACTCAGCTGAAGCCTCTAGGCATTAGCATTATATTAGGATTGCTGGAGTTTTCAAAATGAGTGAAAATATATTAAAATATTATCTTCTGCATTATATTCAGCAGAGAATGGAGAAAGTTAACTATAGTCTCTCTTACCTGATTTATGTTAGCTTTTGCAACAAAGTTCAGGTGACTGCAATTTAATTTTTTTTTAAATGTAAAGAAAATACCATGCTGTAAAATTAGCACTCCAGTAGGGAAGCTTCAGTTCTTGCATTCATTTAAAAGCTGGGTCACTGCACAAATATTAAAATAATCCTAAACCAAACAGCCCATTCTTACAGCTAAACAAAGGTGGTGGGGAAATTGAGTGCCTGGATTGAACTAACAAAGGTGGGAGGCTGAAACACTTGAAGATGGACTGGCCAGGTAACTCAGCCACTAACCAGCCTCAGCTGTGAAGGAAAAACTGAAGCCACCACAGGTGTGCCTTTTTTCATGCGTTACAGCACGTCACAGAGTCAGCAACATGAAAACTGAAAACTGTGTGTCAAAGGTCTGAACTAATGTGCACATGACCCATTCCATGTAAGAGGAATATGTACCAAACTGGGCTAGGCTTAGATGTCTGTGCAGCTTTCCTGGTTATCCTGACTACTGTGAGTTCCTCAGAGGCCTCAATTTTGTCCAAGAAGCTGATTGCAATTTCAATGAAGAAATAAAGAATTTGAAATGAATAAATGACATAATGTCCCACTATATAAAAATCCCAAAAGCATTGAAGAAAAAACCCAGTACAAAAGCTTTCTATTCATGTAGCATAACTCTGCATGTTTTTCTACACCTGGAAAATCAGAAAGCTCAAATCAGTGTTTAGAAAAACTTAATTTTAGTTTTTTGGAGTTTTTTTTAAATATACTTGTGCTCATAGTTTGCAAACTTAAGCCATGGTGCCTAATAAAGGTGGCTTTGTATCGGAAATTTAGAATACAAACTTTTAACTCAGACATTAACTCATATCCACTGTGGAAAATCAGTTCGGGAGATAGACACAAAAGCTAAAAGTTTAATGAAAATATGCAACAGAACCACAAAACCCTTCTGCTGAACTTCTGACTTTTGTGACTTTGACTTCATGATCATAAGGTTTCACTAAAAGAGTTGTTATAAATGCAAAGGCAATTATTGATTTATAAATGAAAAGAAAGATTTATTAATGAACAACGGAAAGCAACAATGATAAAAT
>NC_031773.1:70656680-70693378 GCF_001522545.3 Parus major | reverse complement strand
TGCATTGAATATATTTTCTTTGCATTCTTTTTGGAGATGAGTTCACATGAGAATTTTATCTTTGTTTCCTGGGATTCCATCTGCTCCCACTGCCATTCCACTCTCTATGAGCCCTTCACAAATGGTTCCTGTGGACAGGGCTTCAGGTGAGGAACAGTTACAAGAGTAAGATTAACTCTTCAGATGAAAAGGTGTTCTTTTCATTCAGACTTCCTTGATAATAAAGGATGAGAGCGTGGAAAAGAACAGAATACATAGCAGTGACAGAAGTGTTCCTAAAGAAAATGTGGCTCTGAACCCTTTCTCCAGAAGAGTTCCTGCCTACATGCGAAGGGTGCTGGGTTGACAGAATGGGTAACATGAACTCCCTCAGAATTAGATGATGTTCTGCCAGAGCTCTAAAAAAAGTGTAAGAATGAAGTGACTTAATCACCACAAAATCATAATTGTACACTCACCCAGGTTGAGATTGCAGTTCAATCCCATGTTAGCTCAGGGCTAATGTCAAAGTTAGGTCAGGTTGCTCAGGTTTTGCGAATCTTTGTATCAGAATCTCTAGTTATGAGGTAACAATAACCCCAGAGGCCCATCAGGCTGGCAAGCTGTATTTTGATATCCCATAAAGGAACTGGGATCAGCTTTGTGGTATGAAAATCATCCAGCACACCACACAGAAATACAAGGACAGCACTACAACTGCAAACGTTTAAGAAAATTTCAATCAGCATATGAGAGGTTTATGGAAAAGATTTTTGAAGGCCAGCAGAAAGGCCAGCTTCTTTCCCAAAAGCTACTAATGGACTGTTGCGTGACCTCAGGCAAAATCACATCAGTGATCCATCCTTCTGCTTCCCTCCCCACTGGGTCTATTTAGACTGGGAGTGTTTCAGGGTCAGGGACTGTCTCTCAGTGTCTACACGGTGTCTGACACAGCCAGCCCCTGATACTGCAGGGGACCTACAGATGCTATTGCATTACAGAAAAATAACAACAGTGACAAGCAAGATGTAACCAAATTAGGCAAATTTGAGAGGGAATAAATATACTTGTGAGAAACTTTGCTGGTTTTTTTTTGTTGAAGAGTTTATTATGACAGCAGATTTTAATGCACAGTTAGAGCAGGCAAAACCAGCAATGAAAATGCATGTAGAGGCAGAGCTGCAAAAACCAAAGACTAAAGATCATCTTTGGGTCTGTTAATGGAACCTACAGTTAATCTGTTAGAGTTGATTTTTGTTGCATGTGATATAGCACACTTTCACTTACTCATTTTCAAAATGGGAAGAAGTTTAAATGATTTTAGAGACAGGAAACAGGTAATAGTGATTGTTAGTGAAATTTCACCCAGTTGTCCCTAATAATGACACCAATAACTTGTTTTATATTCTTATCTTCAAAGGTAGCCTCTTTAATTTCCAAGTTGCAATGAAATATCTGTAATGACTTTTCATTATTATCCTTATTTCAAATTAATTTCAATCCCGTGTGAACTACTCATTTCTGAACTTCATGAGAATATTATTTTAGACTCCAGCAAAAATTTTAGCTCCTTCCAAGAAATGCTTCTAAGAACAAGGAAGAAGACACTGAAGCCTGATGAATCATTCATTTATTTTTTCATGACAAGGAAAAAAAGCAGTGTCAGGAGGAGGTAGCAGATAGTAAGCAAATAGATTAAGCAGCCTTGTTGGAGATATTTTTTCTTTCTTCCTAAAATACACTTTAGGATGTTATGACTTCATATACAAACTAATATCCCTTGAAATGAGAGATAAGGAATTATTTTTTTGGTATTTCTCTGTGGGGAACGTTTTTGGAAACACCTGATACCAGAGGCAGTCTACTTAATTTCAAAGGCAAGTATTTGCACCTTAGGAGTAACCTCTGCTAATGGAGGCAAACCTAGCAAGGTAGCAAAATCACTTTGATCTCCATTTCAAAATGTTTTTGGAATTTATCCATTGCCAGGGAATGAGTTTCATCTCCTGGAAAGCTCTGAATCCTCATAGCAATTATACCACTCTATTGACAAAGTTAAATCTTAATATTATAGACTTACAATATGATTTGCATAAATACAAAAGTGTCTTCACCATTTAAATATTCCAAAGATTTCTAGGGCCTTTTCTATTCCAGAAAGAGAAGTAGAAATACTTCAGTGACAAACATTTGTCATTCCTGTCTCAATGTAAGTTTTATAAGCAAGAAACTGTGCAGAAACTGCCCAATTTCAATGCATACAACCAAAACAATCTGTACTGTACATTGTGTCAAGAGTTAACAAAACTTTTTTTTTTCTTTTTTTTTTTTTTTTGTTCAATGAAGTGGATTTTTAATGTTAATGCTTTAAATGCTGGATATCTGTAGCTTTTAATACTATTAGACGATTTAGCCATGCACACAGCCTTGTATAATTTCAGATAAAATAACTGGAAAACAGGGGAGTTCAAGTCTGAAATGACTTTGGGCTTTTAATACAGTTTGATTAAAAAGTTTATAATTCTTGCTATATAGAATTCTTAAGTCTTAGGGAAACAAACTAAAAAATATTCCCCTATCTGGAATTTGTTTGCTTTGCATTTTTTTTCATTAGAACCAATTATTTGTCTTGTACTGTTGTTTTGCATCAGCTGGGACTGAAGAGCTATATTCAATGAGCTTTTTATCTTTGTGAGATCTCTTGAAATAAGTATTTTTTCCACAGAGGCAATCTAGTGCGCTGAATTGTTAAGGACTAATTAAAAGAACAAAAGTCATAAGGAACAATGGAGATTTCACAGACAATTCACAGCCTTTGCACTAAAACACCAGTTGAAGAGCCTGTGTATTAAAGAAATCCCAGTCCACAAGGCAGGACTCTGACTATGAACTCTGCAGACTGGTCTCCTGGTTTTGTATATTTTACAAAGGTCAAACTGAGCCCAAAAACAAGTGCACAAATGAAGCATTGGACTAGCAGTTTAAAAGGTGGGAATCCAGTTATGTTTTATCTTTATTTTGCTTTCTAGTCTTAAAACTATTGTTATTGGCTTCTAAGCCATGTATAAAAACAGATACTCATCCAAGAGAAATATTAATAATAATAAATACAGGATTATGCAATAATTTGATGAACCCAATAAATTAACAAACCATAACAATCCAGTACACTGGGTGTATAACTTAAAAAGAAGGCTGAATAATTTAATGATGTATTTTAAACCCTACCAGATATCTGACCAAGTCATGCAATATAAATCAAAATAAAAATCTTACTTTTTGTGTTCTTCATTCAGATTTTGACAATGTTATAAATACATATTATAATATTGACTTCTCGCAAGTATTAAGATGAATGTTATATGTATAATATTCAAATGGCTTTGCTGTGTGAATGTAGTTTTTTTTCTGCTATTAGCAAAAATTTAGGCATAAGTGGTAAGAGTTGATACACTGTGTTTGTATTGCCTGCCGGGTTAGGATAACCTCCAGTGAACAGATGATGGGGACCAGGCTGCCATCAACACTCACACAAGTGGAAAGAAGGAGCCAAAGCCCTAATTAAAAGATGATAAGAAGAGGATTAAAACCACAAGCCAAGAAGCACATATACTCTAAAAGGTGGACCCAAGGAGTGGCCATGCTAAACAGTTCCTGGAAAATGTAAACTAGTTAACAGAAAAGTTTGAATATACATAAAGTCTATGAATATGCATCAGGTTGATGCAATAGAAATGGTATTTCCAAAACACCAGGTGTGCTCTTGGCAGAGTGCCAAGCACCCAGCTGTTAATCTTTCTTTTATTATCTGTGTTTTTTATTGTCTTTTATTAAACTTTTAAATTTCATCAAGAGAGTGAATCTCATTTGTCACAACAATAGCTTTATGCAAATACAAAGTTTGACATCAGGTCAGAATATTGCTGAAAAGAGCAGATACTGATTCCTGACTGACATTCCCTTTGAAAATTCACACTGCCTGAGATTTCTAACTTTGATGAATGATTTGGATGATATTTAAAATTAATTTTATTATTTGATCTAGGCAGATGGAATCACATTTATTTATTCAAGCTGGAATGAATTTAACTTATGGGTCCTCTCAAAGGTGTAATGCCATCCCAGCTCTGGCCAAAAGACTGACTGGTAGATTCAAACACCATGGTCTACTTTTGAATCAACACACACCTCTGAGTTAAAAAAACATATTGACTATGTTTGATATGAATGTTTAAGGAATTTGTATTTGGGGAAAAATTAAACAATGAGCTTTTAACATTGGGACCAGAAAAAAAAAAAAAAAGATTAATAAGACAACATTATATTTCTTACTGTTTTGGAAGGAAGCAGGAGGTAGAAAAAGAAACCTTAAGATACAATATATGCTTTTGTTTAAGTGAACAGACCTGACATTCCTCAGAGAGTGGCTGAGCACCTCCTTCAGAAAGCACAGTCCCCCAGCACCAACACGTGTTGGCATCCACAGCAGAATGCCTTCCTACAACACTGTAGAGACACTTGACTTCCTCCTGGGGAAGTGCAGCTTTCTTCCCTAACAGTGGCCCAACTGCTTTTCATAACAGAGATAAGTGCTCCGTGCTGTGAATTGTAATAGAAAAACATGTCAAACAACCAACAATAAAAAGAAGCACAGCCAAAAGACTGGCTTTTCCTGTTTTTATGTGCAGCACAGAGGAAACCAAGCATGTGAACTCCACTTGGTTCCTTACAAGGCAAAATATCATTTCTTTTAAATGAGAAGACGAAAAAATGCAACTCATTTCTGACCCTTTTTTCATTCTGAAGTGCAGACATGAGAACTGAACCCATTAGCATTTAGTTGACAGAGGTTATAATGAAACCTCTGAATGTGAAAGTCATATGATTTGTTAAATATAAAAAAAGGAATGGTTATTCCATTAGGATTTTTTCCATCGTTTTAAAAGCTGTGGTAGTATGAGTGATAAGGACTTCCAGCTGCCATTCAGATGGTCTCATGGTATTTTCTAGTTTTAGGTTCTCTGCTCTTGCTGACAAAAGATCACTTGCTTAAACTCTCCTTCCCTTTCATCCCATTATGTATTTGCTATCTCCTGCCCTACATGCTTTGCTTCATTGCCTTATTTCCCCCCCGCAACTAACTTTTAATAGCCTACTAGTTTTATTTTGATGTCTCTAGTTGATTAGGTCAGTTAAATTCTCTTTCTCGCTGTCCTTCTCACCTGTTTAAACTGGGACATGCCAGAAATGAGGTTCTTTTTAGTGAGCATGGATGAGTCTACAAATTATTATTTAATATTAGATTTCAGTCTGGGTTAAATTGTGCAGAAAGTGGTCAGAGATCAAATGCACCCATTGCCATGGCTGAAGACAATCCAGATTAATGGCACCGTCCTGATAATGGTTGATGAACAGGTAAAAAAAGTGTTATTTGGAGCCTGAACAGCTGCTTATAGAGCTGAAAGTAATTTTGATAAGAGTGAACTTCTGACAGTCCTGCTTGGAGAGAGTGAACACTACTTTTATTTAATGCTTTTCCAAAAGCAGAAAGGTCTTCTGTTCTCTTTCTCTGGTCCTCTTGTTTGCTACCTGTATCAGACGTCTGGAAGGAAATATTCCTGCACATGCAGCAGACTCACAGTATCTAATTTGTACATTTTTCTAGGAGCACCAGTAGACAGACAGGAAACCTGACACCTCCACCTCTCAGACCACTTAACTGAGCATGCCTAGACTAACTCCACAGCATGTATTTCGGTGCATCTGACTCACTAAACCAATTGAATGAATACTTGCCTGAGGAATTCAAAGCCCTAGGTGCTGGAAAGGCAAGCAAATATCACTGGGTACATCTATTTTTCTTGAAGTATCCACATCACTGGCAGGTGATGAGGCTGGATAGACTCTTTATTCAGTATGTTCTTAGGTGGGAATCCTGTTGGTGAGGGCTGAATCCTCCCAGGGGCCTCTGATGTTCAGCATTTCCACATCTCCCACAGCTTCTTTTTGTTAGCTGTGATTTTAACTGCAATGAACCCATTGCTGCTTGATTTTAAACCAAGCATTTCAAAAGGGCAAAAATATCAGCGACTTCTTCTCATGTTGCTGTTTATGTATTATATTTTAACACCTCCTTGCTCCATATATAGAGCCAGCACCTCGCACCTGGAAGTTAAGCCAATCTTAATCATGAACCCTAAATCTCCCAAAGCCTACAAAGGTTCCTCACTCACTCGAATGGTGGATGCCTGTGCATTGGGAACAGAAGGCACTGGACTCTGTTTCTGCTTATAAAAGTGACATTCTAGACAAGAAATAATTGTGAGATTAGAAACAATAGATTAGACAATGCAAGACGTTTGTTACTGTAATAAGGATGATTATACCATGAGGGGAATGGGAGAGGTCACAGAAACAGCAAGAGACAAGAATCACAACAAGAGGCCTCGAATGTGTGGTTATCAGGAAGGCTGCTTCCACCCTGCTCTGGTTTCTGTTAGCAAGACCCCAGCTTGGAGCCCATCTGAAGACTCTGAAATATAAATGCATTAAGGTACATGAGCTACTAGGGCTATAAAAAACCTAAGAGTCATGACATTATCTGATACACGGGACAAAGAACAGATTCTCAGAGTAGCCAGAGAAAGCAAACAATTAATTACAAGAATAGCCTGCCCATATGTTGTTCTTTCCAGATCTGAGCCCGACATAAAACCTTCAAAAGGTATAAATTAGATTTGAAGATGCTCCTAACCGAGGGAGATGCCAAAACTCACTTCTATTTGATGTAGAATTAAGTATTCAGCAAAGCACAGTCACACACTATTTGTGCATGGTGTGGAGAAAAAGAGATAGTTCAATTGGAAGCATAATGATGATTACAATCTCTGAGGCATTGCAGAAGATCCAGGAAAAGAAGTGTATGCTGAATCTCTTGAGCCAAGTGATTGGATCTCTTGAGCCAATGTACTCAAACTGGGGTGGGAAAAGGTAGCAAAACAGGCAAAGGGTAGAAAACAGGCAAAGAATAAAGCACAATTTTTAGATGGCTGAAATTTTCTTTCTACTCAAGTCACAACTGTCAAATAGCCCATATCGAATCTTAGAATGGTTGTGATATCTAGGACAAGATTTTTTGCATCATTAGGTCAAATGTTAAGGACTGCTAATAGTCTGAGTATTCTCACAGTTATATTGGTCAATATTGGCTACCTGTTTGTTCACACACTGGATTTCTGACCTTTACAATGAGAAAGAACCAGACCCTGTCTTTCTAAAGGTTTATATCCTATCGGAGAAGCAGCGAGGGATATGTTGTAATGGCTGGAGTCTCCAACTGCCACTAATGAGGAGCGAGAACAGTTTTTTTCCAGGTAGAAATTGAGACCTTTTTTTTACCTAGTGACTGTCAGTCCTTATTACCACATTTTACTGAACTGGGGCCAACATGTGAGCTGTTGGAAATTGTATCTGGCAGAAGGATGTTGTCATCTATACCATAAAGTCTAGGTTGCAATTTTTAAATTCAGTGAATTGATGTAAATAATCATCTCCCTGTGAAGTAGGGGAAAGAAGCAGCTGGCTGGGTTACATTACGCTTGTGACTAGAAATGGAAATTCAGTAAAAATAAAGGAGAACTGGTTAATTTGTCTTATCAGTTTTTGTATGGCAACAAAGAGAAAGACTGAAACTTGAGAATTTTAAAAAATATATCAGACTATTAATAGTAATTTTTTTTTTTCAAAAGCCATGTACAATATGTGGCCTTATTTTAGAGCATATCTGCTCTATTTGTATTAATGATTATTTAAAATCTCAGTCTGTCACAGTTGTGGTTCTGTAGCAATCTGACAACTGTAGCAATAGCAATACTGCCTGTACTTAGTTTCTTTTCCCAGCAGAACCACAGAAAAAAACGTTTATAATTGACCATGCAGTGACACACAGTTGCCACATGTTTGTTTTATTTTGCATGAGTTATCTACACTCTGTACTATTCCCTGTTATGTGTATGGCTGCATTCTCCTGTTTCCAGCTCAGATCTCCTTCAAATGTGCAGAATCTGTTGATATCTGTGTGTTCAACCCAGAAACAGTCTGTAGTACAGCAAAGCACTTAAGGACAAAAATAACCTCTTTGTTACTCAGCAAAGCAATTTATTTCAGTACGCAGGTGAGCATTATGCTAAAAGTGGACGGAATCACTATTACCTGGTGCTAAAATTGTGCTGAATTGCATATCTTGCCTAGGCAATGGAGGAATTAAAGGGTGACCCTGCAGATTCAGCTGTAGTGAAACTGTTGTTGAAAACTTAGGAAACAGTAGTTCTCTCAGCTCTATTTTCCTCGATTTTCTTCTATTTTCCAAAATAAACTGTAATGGAAGACCCAAAAAATTGAAGGAAAATGGGTCTGTAGCCCAGAACACCTTTTTGTGTATTCAAATGCACAGACACACTTATGTTTCTGCTGTGTTTATGAACTGGCCTTTTGCAGCATTGGTAGTAAACCAAGTAACTGTAAATGCATATTTTGATTATTTAAACCAGTCCCTTATTACCCATCTATATGTAAAAATAGAATACTTGTATTTAATGTTACATCCCAGCAAAAATGTGAACGCATTAGAACCATGCCTTTCAGTATTGTTAAAATTTATTTCCATCACAGATTTCCCCTCTTTTTGCTCTTACAGGCTTCTGGCCTTTGACAGAAAGGAAGGCAAGCTTCCCTTTTCCATGACTTTCCATATGGTTCATCCTTCTTTGGAGCAGATCCAAAGAAAAGAGCAAGAGGGATCTGACATTTTTAGTGCTGTGAGTCAGTACAGCAGTTTAGTGCTGTGGGTTTCTGAGACGCAAAGGTACCTGGAGGGATGTAAGCGAAGAGAGGAGGATGGAGCATGATGGAACAGAGAGGACTTGCCCAGCCTGGAGAGAAGCAGAGCATGCAAAAAAAAGTTGTGTTCTGTAAAGAAAAATAAGGAAGGTTAGGAAAGGCATGAAAAGCCAGAAGAGATGTTATTTAGATGTTTTGCTCTTGAAGATTTAGAAGTTGGCACTGAAGTGTGCAGGAAAGCAGAAGCAAGAATTTCAAGTGCTTATCACGTGGTTCAAGCCATGAGGGGACTGTGAGAAATTTGAGGAGCAAGTAGCAATGTGTACTACAAATATGTCACAATATTACACAACAGCAGTGACTTCAGAACAAGGAATGTAGTTTTTGGACATCTAACTATGCCAAAAAAAAGAATCTTCCTAGGGCTCCTCACATTTCTGGATGGAAAGGATCATGGGGAGTCCACCATGGAATATCTGCAAGACTTACCTTTCTTCTGCCCCCTTAATGAAATATTTTGGTGGGATCCTGTCCATTGTTACACTGAATATTAGATTACAGGACCTGGGGCCCCTGTGACAGGGTTCAGCAGAGCATTTTGGCAGTATTTTAAGTATGGCAGGATACAACAGTGCACTTTTAATCCCTTGATGGGTAAGAATATACCTAATATGTAGTAAAATCCATAGTTTTCAGTAAACATATAATAACTGTGAATTTATAATTATTTTTCCTCTTTATTTCTCATTATTCACATGAAATTAAATCTTACTGTTTACTATTGAAAACAGATGGAATCAATACAATTTAAAACAGTTTATCATAAAACTTGAATATTTCCCAAACTGTCTTTTGCAAGAGAAGCAGGGAAAATGAAGAAAAAGAAGAGGTGGGAAATTACTTAACTAACCCTAGACCTAGCTTTACAATTGTTAACTTCATTTATTTTTTTTTTTAATTCCATCCTCCCTCAAAGCACATTTCTCATTTTATTTTGATGAGCAACTCAAACAACTATTTACAAAGTCCTGGTACCGCTGATAGAATATCCACCCACAAGAAAAGGTAAACTTTATGCTCTAACATATATTACTGGAGAGTGCAATGACTTCATCTATGCCGACGTGGGTTAACTTGTAATTAGTGCAAGGCATTATTGTAAGGGTTAGCAGATCACAGCCCAATACACCAGAGCTCAGTCTGTTTTTTGGATCTTGTTCTGAGCCCTGAGGGAATCCACATCAACTTGTTTTGCTTTGGTTTTAAATCGGTGATTACACAACACAAAATATGATCACTGCTGTAGCTTGTGGTGTCACCTCTCTGTCATACCTAAAAGGCCATGTTAAGACTGTAGAGGAACGGGCTTTAAAGATATTTCAGGGGTAAAGAGAGCACTCATCAAGGAGCAGGAGCAAGAGTATATCACTTGGAGCAAGGCAAGCTCTGCTCCCACACATCCCTGCCAATGCCAGTGATCTGTTCACCCCCGTCATTGCAGTCCTGGGCCTCACTTGGCTCTGCCAAAACCCCTCTGTCCTGACCTCTGACACCCTTGGCTCTTCCAGTCCTGGGGCTCCCTAAAGGCTCTGCCAGGAGCTCCTTTCTGCTATGACCTGAGCTCCTCGTGTTGCTCCTGATCCCTGTGGACTCCTGGGCCCCTCCATCCTCTGTAAATAAGCCCCTGTCCTGACCTGCAGCCACCCTTCCCTTTGGGATCCAGGGTCTCTGAGCAGAGTGTGTCAATCATCCCAGACCACTGCATAGGGTGTTAGGATGATTTCTCCTCCTTTTTTTGCTGTATGTTGGGGCAGGTGGGGAAGGAGAAGAAAGGGCTGTTTTTAAAGCTTAATAGACTCAATGAAGAATTTAAAAAGTACAGCTTATAACATATTATGAAAACAAAGGCTTTGCCCTGGTTCATTGCAGCATAATCACATGAAATGACACTTTTCTACTTGTGGGAACACAACATGGATTGAAATAGAAGGAGAGAACACACAGGAAAGGATTAGTCAGAAGCAATCAAAGATCCTGATAGGCAAAAGAAAATCTTAAATGTCTTTACGTGCAGTTGGAGGTGCAGCCCTGCACAGCTCAGCCCTGCTCCCTTGTAGCACTCCCTGCTGATTTCCCACACTCAACATTTTTGCTCTCCCCATCTTTTTGTATCCTTGTCCATGTGGGACCTAACCCATGAAATCCGATGTGCTGAGTGTTCCTGAGCTCAAGGGGATGGGTTCACGTGTCTAGAATTTCTCAACAATTACTTGTGTGATAAGACAGGCAAATTCACGGATTCAAAATTTGAGGATTCAAACTGTGAAGTGTTTGAGCTAGATATTTTTTAATTTTTGTCTGTAGAGCTTCATTCAAAAAAGTGCATCTACAGTAATGCTCTCTTTAATTGTATTAATATGCAAGATGACAAACCCTAAATATAAAATCTACTGCTAGTAATAAGGTAACTTCTGTTTCTTTCTTCTAATGCTTTTGTAAATCCTTACCCTACAATCTTAAAATCTTAGTGTCCCCAGTCTGGATTTTTTCTCCCCTCTGATCATTATCAGCATTTAAAAAATTTATTTTGTGATAACTTCTTACCTCTGTAGCATCCTCTTTCCTTGGTTCTGAAACAATGTGGATTGAACACCCCCTCACCCTTCTCCCCCCTCCCAACTTGCTCCAGGATTTTGGTTTCTTCACATCACCAGGAACATTTGTTTGCTGATAGTTGTTTTTGTAATCTTTAACTGTGTACATTCAGCAAGAGACAGGCAAGCAGTAACTTTCTGTGAATTGTTTCAAATTCATTAAATGTTTGTATTTCCCATATTTATGTCAAGACCACAGGTTGAAATTACCCAGATGAATTTGCTGAATGGTCTATTTGGTGACTTGCTGGAAGCATCATATCCTAGTTCAGAAAAAGCTACCAGTCATTGGAGACAAAAATGCTTATTCAGAAATGTCAAGTACTTTTATGATAGCTCTGTAGTTTACAACATGATACACTGGGTGGAAAGTAATTTTAGACATGTATGGATCTTGCTGGGCTGAGCCAAAAAAAGAAAAAGTGTTTCATGTCTGTGAAATGACTTTAAAAATAAAATTTACATGTATTTCTAAGTCAAAATTTAAGTCAAAATATTTATGTTAGTACTGACAAAATTATTTCATTAAAAAACTTTAGGTTTAATTTGGCCAAAATAAACAAATTCTACCTGATTTCAAGAACAATGTAAGTACAACCAAAACCCCATGTAATCTGAAATATCTAATCATAGCTACAGGTGATTTTCCCTCTGCTTAGACTGTGATTCTATTTTTGACTTAGGTTCATTTTGGGTTGTAATTACAATATGGGAAAATGAGCTGCTTGTTGGTTTTGGGCATTTGTTTGTTGTTTTTTGTTGTTGTTTTTGTTTAGGTTGTGTCTAGTTTTTTTAAAATGTATTTTATTCTAGCGAAGTATGTCTGGGAGCAGTTTGCATTGGGTTTTATAAGGGAAACAGAACCGATTAAAAAAATCTTCCCCTTTAAATGTACTGAAGGTAGGGGAAAATGTACTCATTAAAATAATTCTAATCCTTTATTTCATACAGCTCTAAAACAGTTAAATGCATAGACAAGCATGACACACTTGATAATGTATTATAAATACATTTCATTAAAAAGGCCAAGTTAAATTAGGTGTTTATCCCATCTTAAAGAGCATTTAGAAATGGCAAGATGGCAAGAGAGAAGGCATATCTCAGACTACCTAGAAGATATTGATGGTACATATTGTGAAACACAGTCCTTGAGATTCCAAGGTTTAGATTGTCCTTTTCTAGCAGGACACGGTACCAAGGATGTGAGCAAGCCCAGGAGGAATTCCAGCACAGACAGCTAAGATACCTCCAGGAGTGGATGCTGTCCCTCCCACCACACACACAGCAGTTCCACGCAGATTTGACAACTTTCTGGGTCAGTGCCAGGGATCCTTGCCCTGGGTTGTACCAAATCCTTGCAGTGTGAGGTGAGGAATTACAGTTCCTCACCTTCCCTCCTCTGTCCTCCCGCATCATCAGGTTCTCCCTGACCCACACTTAGCAAACCAAAGGAAATGAATCAAGATTAACCCTGCTCTTACTCAGCTGGTTTTAATGAGAATTTTATATTAGAAAACTCTTCCTCCACACACCAATTTTCCTTCTCGTGGTGACCCTACGAGCCTGATGCTCACTTGATTTCCACAGAACCTGGTGAGACAGTCCTGCTTCACTCCTGTTGTAGGAATAGCAGCAAATTCACAAGTCCAAGAAGGCTTTGTATAGGTGTAGTGCCCACCAGAAGCTGTGGGTTGTATTCCTACATCACCAAAGACAAGACCCTAAGTGACCTAAGCTACTTTATGCAGTACTTTATGTACTGTTTATGCAGGTTTGGTGCATTCCAAAGATCCCAGAAACTTGGTGAATGCAGGGCCTCAATGTGAAAATGCAATTGTCTCGTGGAAGGGGAAAATAATAAAGATGTGCTGCTATTACAGATGCACCTGAAGGAGAGATGTGGATCAACAGTTGTTCATCACAACACCAACTTAACAAGGGCTTCAACCCATCTGGCAATACCCTCCCAAAATAAACAATGAGAATGTAGGTGCAGAAAAATGCAGGCTGGGTTTTAAACAAGCTCCTGCTGTCTTTCCTTGCTTCCCCAGGGTTTGTAGTGGCCCTAACACAAACCTTACTGAGCACAACCAACATGGGAGGATGGGGGAAGGGACAGGGAAAAGTAGGTAGGGATCGTGTGACTGAAATGAGGTATTGAATTTCTGAGTTTCACAATGAAACACTCCAGGACAAATGAGGTGCTGAAGCAGGATTTATAATTCATTGAGTAATAGGATTTTGTACTGTTTAGCAGGATTAGGCATGTTAAAGAAAGACCTATTTATTTCAGCTTGACAATGGATGAGAAAAGTGTATAGTGCTCTTCGTTTTTATTTTAAGCAATTTACAGGATTACTCAGTTGTGGAGGCCCTGTGCTGCCCTATCTGCAGTGTGTCACAGCAATGGTGATATTTGGATAATTGCAGTTTTCTCCATACAGTTTCAGAATCCCAGCAGTTGAAGGATCAAAGGTGAGAAGGTTGGTGGAGGGGGGGAGGGAGGGAAAGGAGGGATGTCAGGGGAGAAACAGTAGAAACCAATTAAAACACTCCCTTATTAGACCCATGACCTCGGTGACCTCAGCCTGCCAAGCCTTTGGGACAGCATGTTCTGTGACTTAATGTTTTTTTTCAGGGGTTTTATGCTGAAGTGCTGACTATGCTTTCTCCAACGGTGTCTGCTATTCACTTGGGGACTGAAACCTCTCTTGCAAAGTGGTTGGAGGGGGAAATTGCTTTTTGCTAACATTCAGGATGAGATTTCCTGTTACAGGCATTATTTTGTTCCCTCCTGCTCCTTCTACAAAAAAAAAACCAAAACAAAACAACAAAAAAAACCCCAAACAAACAAGATATACAGCTTTCTGACATTTTTCTTTCTTAATATTTGGCAGTTTTAATGCAGTTGTTTATTTCTGTTGGTCAATGTGGAAATTAAACTCTCAGCACATCCAAGCTAAGGTTTCAGAGTAAAAGACACATGCAGAGCAAGTGGGACTGTTCCCAGAAGTGTTTATTCTTAAGCAAATTTATGAAACAGCAAGTTCTATCAGGAAAAGTGCTCAGGTCAGGGAGGAGAAGCTGAAAGCCAGATTATTCCTTGGGAATCTGAAATACAGCTTAATTAAACCAGTATTAGTCCTTCACAACAAAGTTTTTAGTTGTGACCACTTTCTTTCTGAATTTAAAACATCTAAGGCAGTTTTAAAATCTGAAATCCTTCCTCTCCAAAAATTCAGATGGCCAAACTCTACTGCCAATTAAGTTATAGAATTCCTGTGGAAATCTGCAGAAGCTGCATAATGCTCGGCTCTAGGCAATTTTAACCCTGAAAATAAACCCCGGTGGCATCATTACTTCACTCTCAAAACCCTTGAGCTCTTCTCTGAGCAATAGGATATCCATGTTTCTTCTGGAAACCCCATTATTGTTGAGGAAACTGGAAAACTAGGTGCTTTATCTGAGATGACTTTCTGCTGAACACTGAATTACAAATGTAATACACAGAAAATTAAAATCTGCTTTTTATTCTTCCTAGTAGATGGAACATGAGACCATTTAGAGCAGGAAAAAATAGGTAATGGAAAACAACAAGAACCTTTAAAATCTTTGTGACAGACTCATTTGCTGGACTGAGGTGTTCCTGCATTAAACTACCGGCATTATACTTGCAGAACAGGGTGGCAATCGTGATGGGCACCTCCTTAATTTCCCTTCCTCCCTAAAGGAAGGGTAAACCTATTAAAAATCCTCTGAAGAACAGAGGAATTTTTGTACATGTAACTATTTTAAGCAGCAGAAGGTTGTTACATTCTCATGGTCTCCACAGAAAGAACTGAATTATCATCAAGTCAGGAACTTGCTGGTCTTATGGCAGCAATAACAAAATCCTGCAAGTTTTGTTCTTCTCACAGTTTGAAAGGAGATATTAAATACTTGACAATGCTAATCATCACATGGCAGAATTAATTAGGAAGCAATCTCTTGAAAAGTGGCCATTAGTGCAGGCAGAGACAGAACAGAAGGGGGTCAGTAATCTCACAAAATGGTCATTAGCAGCAGTTTAAATACTTTGTTTTGACTGATTCTTGCTAGGATCCAAACCAGCAGGTTACCCAGCAAAGAATAATAAAAATGGGGTCCTAAAAATATGTTCATGCAACATGGCAACAAACACTAATCCAAAAGAGAGGACAAGTTATTTTGGATCACAGCACTGAGGACAGACAGAATCTTATTTTCTGCTCAGAAAATGTTTCATTGAGATGTGAAACCCTTTTTCAAACCAGAATTATGCCTCACAGTATTCCTGGGAGGTGAATGTGCCAGATTTCAAAAGTTGTCTGTATGCTAACCATGGCATACAGAAGTAGGTAAAGTATTACAGATAAAAAGCAAATTCGGGCACTCATGGATGTGCTTGTTTACAGGCATGAGATCAGAGCTCTGAAGTAGATAATGAACTCTTGTAACCTCATGGACAGTCCCAAGATAGTCCCTGACTTTCTCAGAATCCCATGCCACAGGCAGCAAGGGATTATGTTGGAATTGCTGGAAGTCCAGCTCCTACAGCTCATGAAAAGTCTGTATGTATGATATCTGTGATTGAAACTTGGAATAAACTGTGGAAGTATAGAAAATTAATCATAATAATCCAGCATTTTCTGATTTTTCAGGTTTCTGGCTTGCAGTTTTGGAATGTTTTGGAATGGCAATACTGTCTGAACTTTTGGCTGCACTGCTCATTGGCTACAATAAGAAGACTATAGGTAAATTATGAGAGGCAGAAGAGCTGCAATTATTAACTTATCTATGGTTTTTTGTGTAACAATTTCAAATTGCATTTAGAATTCAAACTGAAAAACAGCCCAACCATGTCTTATTTCTTTAATGGGTACATTTAAAATGTCCCTTTAGAAGTCATAATTTAAGATTAGATTCTTAGACTTTATATTTTTAATCTATTTCAACATGTAAAAAACTATTAGTGCCCTATGCTTGATGCTCTGAGAAGCATCCACCTTGCAAACTGTTATAATCCTGACTAATTCTGACCATTGAGTAAAAGCGGTTAGTGAGAAGACAACCAAATCCATCAAAAGAATGTTTAAAAATAACCCTAAATAGTTATTCACTTTAGCCCTGTTTGTGCTATCAGTGGTTTATGCTCAAAAGCAGACTGAAAGGTCACATCTGAAATGTATTTTCTATCCAGTTGTTAGAAGGAGAAAATATCAACAACACAGATATGTTCCATCACCTGCAAAATAATGTAAGAATTCTGTGAGATGTACTTTGAGAAGGATAAAGGTGATTTTAAATCAAGGACCTCATCAGAAATGAGCTGATGTCTGCATGCTAGGCAACTGTTCTGGGAATTTATTCACTCACAATCTTTCCAGATATTGTCTTTTATATTATTATACCTGGAGCTATGTTTTAACACACTGATTGTTTAACTTGCATTATATTACAGTACTTTGGATTGCTACTTTATTTAAAGACATTTTAGTAGCACACAACATGTGAATAATGCTGGCAGGATTTGGCCAGTTCTCCAATTAAAAGATTATACTGTTCTTATCAAGTGTGGGATAAGGTTTCTCAGTAGTACCCTGAAGTAATCCATGAACAATACTTGATCTCAGTGAAGCTCAGCACCAAACCCTTCTTTTATAATGATAAAACAATAATGAAATAGGTGGCCAAAACCTGAAGAATGACTGCAAGTGTTTCAATTAGTTCTGCTTAGATATCATAACATTCATATTCCTCTGAGATACAAGTTGCCAAGGATTAGCTCTGATAGATACAATTTGCAGTGTTTGTTCACAATATTTGCTAAAAAATCTGATGTTTCAGTTCTGCAAACTCGAAACACCTGTCTACACAGTCAAAGCAAATTCATTACAAACCAAAATCAATTGCAAGGCAACATGAGAGGAGAATGCTAGTTCAAATGCTTTAGATTTAAGAAGTCAACTAGGAAAGCCTTTTAAAAAGTACATCAAACATGTCTTAGAACAAAAACAAAGTGTATTTTAAATATGGGTATTAGGAATGCAACTGTAACTATATAGTAACTAAAAATACAATTTGAAAAATATTAACTTTCCACTGCTGTTAAAATTGATTTAAAGCCTAGCACTGTCCAAAGGATGTGTAAATTCTCTCTCCCAGTGCTGGAAAAGGAATGAGAGTAGCACCACAGCCATGGTAAAAGAGCAGAGCCACATGTGTGCAGTTTGCAAAAACAACATGGGAAGGCATTCCACAGGCTTCACAGTAGAACCAAGAGTTTAATCTTGTTCAAACACTGCCATGTCCACAAAACCCCAATAGGAACAGGCTCAGTTCTACGATGCCCCCAAACCTTAATTCTGTCAGAGTCCAGACTGGGCCGGAATCAGTTTGAAAGGCAATTAACATCATGAGAGGAGGAAGCTCTGGTATTGCAACAATCTACTCAGGAGTCAATCTCTTTGCTGGGAAGAGTTAAAATTTACTCTCTTCTTATGGGACTTGCCCTCTCTGTTTTTCTATCATGTCTGACACAATGACACCTTGGTGTCCAGAAACAGAAATGATAAGCAAAATTATCACTGGTGAAGGGCATGTATGTATAATATTTGGGTTCCCCCTGCCCCCCCCCACCACACTGGTTACAGTGCAGAGTTTGTTTCTAAGAGAACATATCAGTCCCCATGCACAGCTGAAATAGCACGTGTTCCAAAACCCAGTGACCCGTTTGTTCTTTCCACCCCTTAGAAACCTGAAGTAGAATATTTTCTTTAATGACAGATGAGCCACAGCTTCCAGATTTCAAGTTTCTTTAAAATGTCAGCTGAGGTACTCAACATCATTGGTCATTTTTAAAAATGTTAGTCCTCTTCCCTGGGACACTGGCTGTAGATGAGTCTATTCAGAAGAAATCTGATTCCCTGTTTGAATTAAATACATTGTGCTTCTGCAGTAATGACACTGGATACTGGACTGGCTTTCCTAAATGTAACAAATGCTTACCCATTTAGCAAAATGTAATGCTTTGACCTTCTTATCCCACAGGAATTGTGTTTTGTTATTAGCAAACCACAAGACATTTCTGTCATACAGCATTTAAAGGCAAAGATTTGAAGAAAACTTTTTGGTTTTGATTTGCGTTTTTAATTCCTTTTTTTTTTTTCTTCTTTTTTTTTTCTTTTTTTTTGTGGAAACAAGGCAAATTTCACCTACTGCTTCGAGGAAAAATACTGTCTAATTGCATTATGGCAGATGTAAGTTACCATTTAAAAGAATTCAATATTGAAAACTGCACCAAAATAAAGGCACTAAATCCAGGAAATAAAAATAGTTTGGTTAAAAAGGACAACTATCTTTTTATTATTTCTGATTTATTCCTAACTCTGACTATATTCTCTTTTTTCCCCAAAATGGGAAATCACTTGTATAATTTTGCCCTGTATTTCCTGAGAATGAATATAAATAGAGATTATTTATTACTACTTTTCACAATGTAATTAATCTGGCTAAGGATCTAATACTTTCCCTAAAATATTTATATGTATATGAGCCTTCACATAAGCATAACTGTTGCACTGAAGAAATGTCTTGTACTGCTAAAGTGGAAATTCCCTGACATGTCTGTAAACATGAAGATCTCCCTAAACCTACACGAGGATTGTTTCTACTCAATTATTCCATCAGCCAAGTTAAACTGCCAGGCTGTATCAATTGGGACCATTGTTTCCTCCAGTTTAATGGTATCAAAAGTAATACTCATGAGAGTGAGAGTACTAATATGTGACTTCTCAGTGCCTGTTTTGAGCACTGCCCCTCCAAATCATTTTTACATGCACTCAATACCCCCTAATACTGGGCTGCTTTTTGTTTCAGACTTTAAGCACAAGTGTTGTTGGATTAAGTTCAATTTACAGAGCTATGGACATGAATGTTGCCAGGGCTAAAGTGCCAAGCTGACCAACAACATGTGACAGAAGTTAGCCCCATTGCAAAGTGCACATCTGGCAGTGACTGGGATTTGGGAGCACGTGCAGAATGGAAATCTGAATTTTGTATTGCAAATATGGGAAAGTCCTGCTGAGGAAACAGCTATCAGGAACAGAAAGATGTGGAATGAGATGCTCCATCATTTTTCTCCAAACCTTATAGACCCTTTTTCTCATCTACCTCTTCAATAATAGTTTTTAGAGCTATATTTATCAGGTATTACAATTAGCATGTTTTATCCCTTTAATACTGTTCACACACAGTAGCAGTAAACTACTATTTTAAATGCAGCAAAAAAATGAGGGATGTTTATTGTTGCTGTTGTTTGGCTTTTTTTATTCATTGGGGTTATTTTTACTAATGATTTTCTGTGTTTAAATAGAGCAATTATATATGCGCAAACTGAATCTTTTGCCAGCTCTATTTTCTGTGAGTGTTTGATTTGGAGTGCAGAGGAATAGTTGGGGTTTGACTTTGGAAACTTGCAGGATCCCCTTGTAGCACCAGGAGCTGTTCCACAGCTCTTCTACCTGTTGGTGTGAAGACAAGGATGGACACAACAAGGGATAGAGTGGGTGTGTAATTCTGCTCTCTAAGACCAGCCACAGAATCTTTCTCACTGAGATCCTAATCCTAAAGGATGCATTTGTTCCAAAGAGCAAACATGACATTAGCTCTACACTTGAGTACCACCTTCTTTACACTGAGTTTGGCAAAACTAGAAACTTTTTGCAGACTGCTTTGAGCTTTGAATAGCAGGGTCTGTGTCTCCATTATCTGTTTCACAGTCTGGGTGCCAAAGTGATCCAGTTGGGTTTGTCCTGGCTGTCCTGGCCAAGAGAACACGTTTTGTTTGCCCAGCCTGCTGACCCAGCACAGGGCTGGCTTGGTGCACTTGGCTGTGCTGCTCTGGAGAAATGATCACGTTTCATGTTGGAGTGCACACAGGAAGACAATTCTTTGTCACCTAAAGCCATTTAAAGCCTGTTGGACACAAGTCTCCCTGCAATCTCTTGGTCCTAAACCACTGCTTAAACCCCCAAAACAAAGCCAGATGATCCGTCCTCCAAACCTGTTTTGTTTCACGTGAGCACATTTTTCTGATAAGGAAATTACAGAACAAAGGGAAAAGCACTGCTTCATCCCTCTCTTGCCCCTTTAATTATCAGTGGCTGGAGACACAATTAATTTTGGAATTAAGACTGTCTGCTTTCATAAAAACATATCCTTCCTTGTCTGGCTACACTTGGTTGTTTGTTTTTTTTTTTCCCAAGCAATGTTAGCAATTATCTTCTAGGTCGCCTCTCAGCTGTCAGTGGGCTGTCTGTGTGCCCCTCTGTTCCTGTAGTGTTTACAACAGGCTTTTTGTGACACAATGTGGCACAGTCAGGGAGACAAAAAACCAACCCCAAAATGCTTCAGCAGGGCTGCAGAGGCTGGTATGATGGAGTAATTATAGATAGCATCATACAACCTGATAGCATCTTTAAAACACAGGGCCTCCTAATGAGAATGATAACACTTGGAGTGATTGTTTCAAGTCCTGAACGTGGTATAATAGTGTAAAACAAATCCCCAGCTGTGAGCTAACTAAACCCCTGACTAAAAGGCATGGATTTCACAAGCTTCAAACAAGTCTTAGAAAATGCCATCATGACCCACTCTGCCTGATTCTAAGGGAAGGCATTCTGGGAGCAGATGATTCAGGACTGGTGAAACAGACAAGGATAAAACTGCACCTATCAGAAAGTGCAGGGATTTCCTGCTGCTAAAATGTGTTCACCACTGTGGCAATTGGAGTTTTGTCCATAAAGTCTCTGCTCAGACAGAAAGAAATGACACCTAAGGCAGGTGGGGGTAGGATGATTTTACCTCCATGTGGTCCCTGATCTCCCCTTGAGAGTGCCCCAGGGCTGCCACTGCAGCCCAGTCCTTACATTAAGATCTAAAAATGAAGGCTGGGACTGGAATCATAACTGTCCAAGTAAAATAGAGGTGTGCTGTAAATTGTAATGTGAGATAGGCTTCCACCCGGATGCTGTCGATGAAAATACAATTACCCAGTAGCTTTGGTGAGCCAATCCATTTTTCTCTTGTTTTAATCTCTGAAATCCCTCTGCAATGGTTTAGTCCTGTCTCTTTGAATTGCAACCTTAGGACCAGTCTTTTCCCTTTGGAGCTGGACAGAGGGAGGAACATTTTCAGAAGAAATACAAATAAAAAGCACTTCTTATGCCAGGAGCTGAAGCAATGCAGATCTCAAAATGATAATTCCACTTCTAGAAAATGAGCACTTGGCTGGCCTAGGAATCTCATAAATTTCTGGGCCAGGGTTTCTGCTAGCCAGCACATGCTGTTACCAGTCTACAGCATCAGAATATCATTCCTCAGTTTCACTTTTTGATACAGTGATTAAGTGTGGGCCCCTTGCCTGTAAAACAAAACTTCTAGATACACTGGCTCATTCAATGCACTCATGATTTTATGATCCTATTTTGCATCCTTTTTGTTTTGTCATGTTTGAATTTCTAACAGGCCTTCTAATCATACAGTATTCTTAGCTCCATTTTAAATTTTTGAGTTTCCCTCTCTTTGTTCTAAATCCCTCTGTGCTTATGAACAACCCAAGGGCAATTTCAAAGCAGAAATGAATTTAATAATGTAGATGTAGCCACTGTCCTCCTTCAGAAAGGACAGATTATTTATACTGTGACCAATGTTTTTTAAGATAATTTTATTTTTCTGTAAAGTTACAGTTCTACTCTGCCAAAACCCCCACTGTCACGGGTAAAACAATGTCTTTTTTATTGCTTGTCTAGTGGAATGCATTTTTTGTGGTTTTCTTTTATTTTACACTTTTGTGTCTTAACTACAAAGCATAGGGCTTGATTAAACAAGACACCACTCAGTTTTTATAAGGGAGTTGGTCTACTCTAGTTAATGGAAGTAGTTTACAGATATAACTGAAGGTTTTAGAAGCAGCAGCTGGCAAATGATTATCCACCACAATAATAAAATTTTTTTTTTTTTTAATAAAGTGATAGGGTAACTGTAAAAGCCAAATTCATCAAGCAGGAAAAAGGGGCTCAATATGTTATACTTAGAAGGCCAAAGAAACACTTAAAATTAGAAGGATATTTGCCTTCCATAAGCTATTGCATATAAAGGATATTCAAAAAGGTGGAAGAACATGATGTTTCCATCAGTAATTATTAGGTCAAGGAATCCATTCAGAAACTATCCAACAGGAGAATCTGAAATTGGTTGTTTCATCCAGTATTCTACTGAATGGTGTTCTCCGCTACTAAAACCATCTGTTATATCTGGAAACTACTGCCATTAACCAGAGTAGTCCAACTCCCTCATACAAATTGAGTGGTGTCTTTTTTAATTTTAATCAAGCCTTACACTTCGTAGTTAGGACACTAAAGTGTAAAGTAAAAATAAAATAAAAGCACAAAGAAATGCAGGCCAGCTGAAAATAAATAAATAAATAATTGTTTTACCTAATGAGAATAGGCATGTTGAAAAACCAGCATTTTCTCTTGAATCACACCTTAAAATTAACAGAGGTTTTTAAATGCCAAACTGAAACAGAATAATGTCTTGCCTTAAAATCAGAGTTTAATTCATGTAAGGGAGAACAAAAAAATTGTTCAGATTACTTCTGCAACTGATGATAAGCCCTCATTATTTCAGGCTGTCTTCCAGACTATGTAGCAGAGCAAAACAATGAGGGAAAAAATGTAACTTCATAAAAGTATCTGACCCTGTACCTGCAGTAACAAGAAATCACATCTAGTTGCTGGAGATGTTCCTTCTAATGAATAAAATACTATACAACCACTCTTTCCATATGGTAAAATGATTTGTTCTGTGTTATTGCAATTGTATACTGATGTAATTCACTGCTGTCACAGATTCTTGGCAGCAGGGTTGAAAAAATGTGATCAAGCTCAATGACAAAGGACAAACAAAGGGCACTGATTTGCCTGGCTAAGTGGGATGTCAATTCCCAGACTGCAAGAGAGGAAAATGATCCTTCAGCATCAGGTACCACACAGTGAGAAATTACCTGGGCATAGGAGAGATTCTCTGTGACTGGAGGGAATATCTACACAAAACAGAATTCTAGGATTTGCAGCACTGGGGTTGTAAGAGACGGTCTGAAGATTCCCTCATCTGTCTCACAACCATCTGAAGGACAGAGACTGAGACCCTGAATATCACAAGGGACTTGGTTGAGGAGTTTGGGCCTAGCTGAGGTGTATGCTTGCTAAGTGACTATTTGCAGGTGGTTGCACGGTACACTGCTCTCATTCCTGCTGGTGAGCAGAAGCTTGTGCATGGTACCCTGCACAATGGGTTTCCACAACACATTGCCCTTGTTCCTGCTGGTGAGCAGAGGCTTGCAAGATGTGGTTTGCTCTGTACCCTACACCTGCCCCCTGCGCAATGGATTTCATCACAATGATCATCAATCTCCTCTGGTTTTGGCCCTGCGCCCCTCGCTTTGCAAAAGACTATAAAATTATACCCCAAACTTACCTTCCTCTGAGATCTCCTCAACGGACAGAAGACTCTGCGTCATTGGACGGCAGAGTGGACTTCAACGTTGGTAGCTATAATCCCCTTACTCTCTTTTCTTTATGCTTTGCTTTCGCCTCTTTTCCCTCTATCACAAATTAGTACTGATGAGCACTCAATAAAGTATGTTTTGCTGTTTAAGTCCTTGGTTTGCTGATAATCTTTTGTACTCTAAGACTGACTAAAAGAACCACATCACGAATCCCACCTTGCAGATTGTGACAGGGGTACAGATTTGGGATTTGCACATGACAATCAGCTCAGGGAACAGAGGGCAAGGCCAGGGAAAGAGTCCTGCTTTAGCTCCAGTGGTGTAGGAAAGGATGGAAGAACTGTTGCTGTGCACATCATGCTCTAGATGTCCAAGCTGCAGCCCCTGAGCCTCCATTATATAGAGTACAGCTAGGGTTTACAAAACTCAGTGGGATGACACAATTATTTAAGGCTAGGAAGGAATTCAAGTGTGACTGCACCAGAGGAGAAGAAAAATCTCACTGCAATCCTTGAAGCAGCCGTTTGGCCAGGCCAGCAGGATTAGCACCTCCAAGTTCTGCAAATACATCAACAGAACTTTAATAATCAAAGTGTTCAGGACTTTGTTTTCATCCCTTGGGCAAACTTTGTGAGCCAACATCAGAGTTTTGAATAAACAAAGTTTACCTACATTGTCTTCTAGAAGATCAATATGCAAGAGCTGCAGTAGTTCATCCTGGATGTTACCAAAGGACCTTCAGTTCAGGTCAATCCTTTTAATTTGCAACCTTTGGCATTCAGCCAATAGTTGTGACTTAATAGGTCTGCAAGTTAAAATTAAAATCCTGCATGCCTGTCTGTTTCAGTTCTTATCCTACACTTCCTCCCTGGGCAGTACACTCAATTCTCACTGCTGTATCCTGGATGTTTTCTCTAATCTCCTTCAACTTTTGGCAACCCCTACTTAAAGAGTCAAACACACCACAGTGGAACTCTTTGGAAATAGATGAATATTCTTCTAAGTCTCCAAAGGACTTCAGTTTAGAGCCTTAGAGGTAGGAAAAAACCAGTGCATAAACTCAGCAAACTCACAGCCTTGGAGATGCATGGAAGACATAATAGAGCATATTCCTGAATCCAGCAAAAAGAACTTTAGAGAAAGCCTAGGCCTGAAAGTCCAAATTAGAATACTTGTTTTGAGACATTTTATTCCCTTACTTCAAATAACAAAATGGATTCTGATACCTGCTCAATCAAGGGATTAGAAATAATAACTGCTATGTTTGTACATTATTTTAACTTCATGGAAAGGAAACAATTTATGCTATGTAGCATAGGCCAGCACTTAGAAAAAATTACTTATATGTGCTGTAACTACTGAGGACAACTCTGAAAGACATTAGCAGCAATAGTTTCAATCACAGATCAACCGTAAATTTTTCCTTCACTTTTTTATTTACATTCCTTTTCCTCTTCCCTTCATCTTTTTTTCTGCCTCACATTTTTGTTCAAACAAGTCAGACAAATATTTTAAACAATAAAATGTGTAGAAAATTCAGTTTCTAGCAGTTCCTTTTCCTTTTGCACAATTAACATATACTGTGTTTTCTACTGCGACCTCAAGGTTTTGCAGACTTGGGAATCACTATGCTTTTGTAAACCAATAAAAATAAATACATGTGTATTTTTAAAAGGATCCAGTTGCTCTCTGAAGAGCTTATGACCAAAGAAGTTTCCTGCTCTATACTCTCCAGCAAATAAAACAGAGTTACAAACAGAAATGCTGAGCCTGATGTTTCCAAAAATTTGTTATTGAATAGCTCTTAAGTGCATATCTAACATTTATTATTCCCTGTGAACACTGTGTAAGGAGCACAGACAATTTGTTAGAAATTCTTACTTTAAGATGATTTAAGACTTCATAAACCTGATAACAAAACAGTAAGGGTAAGATACTAAGCTTCTACCCTTGATTACTTTCCTGCTTTAATGAGGTGCTCCCACTTGACCTGCACCAGACATTTATCTGCAAAAGAGAGGAACAGAGAGAAACTCGGGGTGAGTGATTAAAGCCAATGTCTCATTTGCCCAGACACCTGCATGGGCTGAATCAACCTGATGCCAGCTCCCTTCCCATGGGAGCCTGGAAAGTCCCATCCCTGTCCCTGTCTGTGGGCAGGATAGAGATGGGATGGAGTGAGCAGGGAGAGCTACCTGAGGCTGACTGATCCCTGCCTCTGCCACTGTCCCTGCAGTGCAGGCAAAGCATCTATGACCAGGATGAGTTTGAGTGTTGAGCTGTCCATCTCCACATCCTACATCACTCCATCAGGAAACATATTGTGGCAATGGAGGTTCTGGTGAAAACTTCCCAATTCAGCTTACACACAGTGACCTAAGAGGTCTTTTTAAAGCAACACCTATTAGGCTTGCTCTATGAAAGCAGTGACTGTTCCAGGCCAAGATTTTCCTCAGGGGCAGAAGCCAAACAAAAACCTGTAACTGAATCTCCAGATCCACTCTTCTCCCATAAAAAAACCCAGCAATGTTGCAGTTTGTAATTCAGGAAGAAAAACATTTAGCATAATAAATGGCTCTGGGCTCAATGTGTCCTTGCTGAGGGTATTATTGGGTTCTCCCCAAAATAGAAACATCCCAAGAGGATGAAATGCTAGGACAGTAAATATTATGTTTTAAGAGGAGAGGCAGACCTGCCAGCTGTTTTAAACTGAAATCCAGGAAAAATCCTGTTTCTTCCCCCTACCCCAATATAATTTCATATTTCAAGACCCAAATGAGGAATCACATTTATGCACAGTATGCGAAGAAAGACACTGAAGAAAATAAATGACTGTGGAAAACTAAGTAGCTCAGGTAATCTAGAAACAAACTCAAAAAATCTAGTTTCAGATTTGTAAATTTACAAAAATTCAAAATGGGAGAGTGAGAGATGACTAAAAAATTACAACAGAAAGAAAAATTCCAATTGTGTATCTCAAATGAAAACCCATTCCTTTATGAATGCCTTTAATCTGCTACAGTTCTATGATAAAAATTGTAATAAAATATCGAACAAGATTTTTTTTTCCAAACATCTTTAACAGGCTGTAAATAACTGGAAGTTTCCCTTTCATTTCACAGGAGAATGTATTTATATGAATGGCATTATTCTCAACCATAAAACATAAGGAGGGTCCTTAATTCAGGAAAAGCAGGATAAAGAAGGTTCCCAAGAGTTCTGGACCATCACAAAAATCCAGATATAAAAGATATTGTTGACTCAAACATAAGGGACTAAAGATAAGATGAACAAGGGGTGTCTTGACCCCAGGGTTTAAATAGTGCTCATATGGAAAGTGGCAGATGGTCAATCATGTCCTAACAAAATGTTCCTTAAAAATCTTTCTATTAGGATTTTTTTACTAAAAATTTAAAGGGCAGTGAGACAAAATTATCAGTATGTTTTTAAATGTTTCTTTTTGGAGTGCTGGTACTTTTACTCATACTTCAAGAAATATACTTGCCAAATGATGCCATTTTTAATGAACTATTATCATCACCCATGACAGCTGAGTGAAGCACATTCCAGCAATCTGAAGAAAGCAGGAGGTCACAGCACTTCACCTAAAATATTTTGAATTCCAAGTCATGCTGTATGTAAATAGAAAATATAGCACAAAGCCTGCCAGGTTTCTTTTAAATCTTTTTGACACAAAGTGAATTTTGAAGAATAAAAATAAGGGGGAAAAGCACATAAAAAATAGGGAAATCAAGCTTTCCCTACTTCTTGTTTCAAGTCTCAATAGACAGTTGAGTCCTACAGATAACACAATTCCATTTCTGCCTGATCCTGCCATTGTGTAACAGTTCTGGGTGTGAGACATTAGAATCTGTTACCCATGAAATTAAATTGATCCAGGTCAGAATTGCCAGAACTAAATCAGACGGGGAAAGCACAAACACAAAAAATAAAACAAGAGAGCTCCAAGTTTCCACTGATGTTTTCAATAATTAGATGAACAGAAAGCTACATTTTGGAAAACAAACAAAATAATTTCTATTTAAAGAACAATGCTGTCACTTTGCTAACAGCCTTTCAAGAAATTAATGATGTGTAAGAAAGGAGAAATTATTTTCTTTCTAGTCAAGAACTGGTGAGTCACCACTGTTGGTGCTTGCCAAGAAGCAATCATCCTTCTACTTTCTTTAAGATTTATTTCCATGGGAACATCATGCATTTCACAGACTTACTGCCTTTTGCACCTGAGACATGTTTTTATCCACTATTCCCTTTTCTGTCTGTCAAATCATTTTGTCACAGGTTCAAAGGACAGTGTGGAAAAGGCAGAGTCCCTTCTCTGTATCCTCCCAAACCTTTCTCTGTGGAATCAATGCACTTTTGCTCAGATCTGCATCACCTCACATCAGCCAGGATTTATATCTGGAATGTCTGAAAGCTTTCTTGGTTATGAAAATCCTTATTTAAAAAGAAAAACAAAAAACAGGGAGAAAGAAAGCTCCCTGAGCAGTGGAAATGACCTAAGTAAAACTGGCTGAAGGCTGAGGTATGTGATTTTAATTGGGGATGCATTTAGGCTAGCAGGAAATGCCACTGATAAGAAGTTAAGGACTAAATGGACAATGTCTGCTAAGGGATTTAAAATTCTTTGATGTGTCTATAAGGCAGAAGTCCCCTTACAGTCTGCACTGCAACCAGAGTTAATTATGGATTTATATATGAGGAGAAAAGGCTTGATAGTTATCTGTAATAAGCCTAAATTGGAAAGAGACAACCTGAGGTCAGAGAAGTTATTAGTCTGCCACAGAGAACTTGTAATGAAGCCAGGAAGTGATGTGTGTGTAAGAAACCTCAAATCCAATTCCCCTTCCTTCCTAATTTGAGGTAGCCCTGGCTTCATCATCCTCATTTCTGTGTTGACTTGTACAAATCAAGGTATTCCCTTTTCACAGTAACTGTTAAATTTACTTCCCCTTTTCCATACAGCATCCAGATTTAACAATCACCCTGTTACCCATGCTGTCACACACTCTCAAGGAGTCAGATGAAAAGGCAGCTGATTTCTGGAACACAGGAATTTTTCAGGATATCACCATGTTCTGAAGATGGTCTTCCTTGTACAGGAAAAAAAAGGGTAATTGGAGGCCAACAGGAACTCCTCACCCAGGTGAGCAGCCAGGAGTTACCTGGCTGAGTCCCTGCAGCTCTGCCAGAGGATGGAGGTTACAGTCTGGGAGAGTTCCAGCTATGATATAAATGTGCTAGGAAAAGCTCTGGAGATAGTGGATTGAATGCCAGTTTTCTATTGTGTTGTCAGTAATACGAGGTATCTACAAGTGAACAAATTATTCACCCTGGGGCTCTCTAACTTTATTTTCTGTATGCATGTTAAATCAAATTTAAAACCTTGCCTTTCCAAAAAGTTACTTTACTGCATTTCCAAAGGTGCAGCTTGATCAGCTGACTTTGATTTCACCAGAGACCTACACTGCCTGCCAAACCTGCACACACACAAACAAAAGTGTTTAAGTGCCTGTTTTAAAAGGAGAGAAAAAAAATAAATAAAAAAGGTCCAGTCTTCCTGGCTTAAAATGTTTGATACTCTCCACATTCTGAATGGGCAGTTTTCAAGGGAGAAATTTAAACAAAAATAGTGGTAACAGAGCAGGGAGCTCAGCCTGGGCTCAACACCATTCTCACTACCCAGGGCAGTGTGTGAAGGAACTGTCCTGTTTCCCACCACCATTCACAGTGCTGGGTGCTCACATCACACTGAGATTTTGGTAACCGTCATGCAAAATTTGGAAGTGCCAAGGATTAGGTGACCTCTGAACACTCAGAGCAATACTGGAAATAAATTCTTCCTCTTGCCCAAAATATAGAAACTTGAGGAGGCATTGTTAGGTGCCATGCTGGACTTGGGGCTGTTTATGTTGGGAATGGGGCTCCTCCTGCACATCCAGCACTTCAGGGAAGACCCAGGTATGATCCCTGTGGCTCACCCAGCCCTTTTTTTCTGTCTTGCATCTGCTCACAAGGGCTTTAACAATTGCCAACTGAAAAGGCTGGTTTTTTAGAACACACAGAGGAGTGGAGTATAAAACTTCCTTTTGCAGATTCCCACTAATTGCTTTCCAGAGTTTTTCTGTCCAAAGGGAAAAGTGGTTCTTCTCTCTTTTCCTTTTAGTGAACGCCACGATTTTAATTTATGAGTGCAATAAAACTTAACTTTAAATAAGCAGGTGAATAGAAATGTTTGAAGAGCCTGGGTTTAGGGATCAAAAACTTCAGAGCCAGAAGGCTGCAGTAATATGTGCTTTCATTAGAAACACATGTGCTGAATTTTAGGCAAAATACTTTTGTTTCCAGTATCAGCAGATACTAGAAATCAATAATTAATTTTTAGGTCATTGAGTTAAATGAGCACACTTGCTAAAGATATCATTCCTAACATGAAAGAACATGTTTTTGGTAACCTGTAAGCCTAAGACTTCATTTTCTTGTGGCTAGCTGCTCATGTAATGAGGAAGAATATCTCTTTCCTTCAGAAAATATCTAGGTCTGTGTAAAATCTTCATCTGAGACTCACATTAAATGTTGATTTAAACTGTGACTAACAAATTATACCATGGCTTGTACAAATCTAAGTCTTTCAATTCTCATGAGTGATAGCATTTAAAATGCAGTCAATTAAAGACATTTCACCTTTCTTGTGAAAGATGTGGTAAAAATGAGCAACAAAAATCAATTACCTGTTTCAACCTTTGATACAGAAAAATCAATGCCAAACAGCAGGTGTGTTCTGCTGCATTTTGGACTGCGACTCTTTGGGGTTTTTTTGCATGGAAGAGATGCCAGTTGGATTACAAAGCACTTAACATATTTGCAAAGATGTCTGAAATTTTTAGTGCCAGGAAACACCACCAGATTTTTACCATGCTTAGCCTAAGTATATAAATTGCTGCTCCTGATTTTTTTACTGGATCTGTGGTTCAAAACTCATCTGAATAATTCCAATGCTAGGATGTACTTCTAATTCTCAATTGCAGTAATGGAGCAAGCACAACCCAAAAAAAAGAAAGTTTCAACAAAAAAATCTGTGCCAAGTAATGACCAGCCTTAGCTTTATTTAATTTATGGTACCAGATAAGGGACAGCCAATGGCACAGTAGTACCACTGAAGTAGCACCGAAGCAACTCTCTCCCTAAGATCTTTTGGTGCAACAATTTTCTTTCCTTTAATTTACCAATGGCTCCATAAGAAATGATGAAAGAAAAGCAACAAGAAGTGTTTTACATCTGAGTGAGAATGGAAAACCTTCATTTCTATCATTGTGTTCTGGAAAACTTATGTACTGCTGCCCACCAGGTTTGTGGTAAATGCCCAATAACACTGATAACAAAAGAGAGTCATTACTGCTATCCTGAACCAGAAATGCCAAAAACTAACAGCCCCCAAAATGAAAATGGAATAAAAATTACAGATGAATTACAGAGCCTATCTGACTCTGTGCTTCATACACACTTCCCTCATTTAATTCAGAAAAAAGTCAAAATACAACTGGTGAGTTAAGTCTCTGATCTCACTTAAATCTTTGAGCTAATCTTATGATTATGGCATTTTCTCATGGCTGTTTAATTTGTGAGTTATGACATCATGATTTTCCTATTATAAGCTGTTCCTTCAAAACACATATTTGGATTAACAAGAATGTATAAAGTATCTCTATATGTCCCCCAAAACAAAGATAAATCAGGAGAATATCCTACAGGGTATGTCTTATGATTAAAAAAATATTATTTGGCTTTTAGGAGAATATCCTAGGTATTGGAACATTAAGGAAACAATGGAGCTGTTCTGATGGCTACAGGAAATCCATTCATTGTTTTTGTTGCATTAATTTCTCCGGTCAAACCAGGTACCGCTTCACAGTGGCTACAGAAACCATAATCACTTTCCAAAATAAGCACAATCTCCTCCATAGCATCTGAGTAAATCTGAATGGCTCCTATTAACTGCTGATTTTCTTTATTTTCTTCAGTGACCTTCAAAAGATCACTGCTTCAGAAATCCTGGAGTGAACTGCAGAATCATTAGTATTTGGAAAAGATGCACAGAGATCATCTAGTCGAGGCTCCTGTTCAAAACACAGCCATCCTAGGCCATCCTAGGCCAGAAAACTCAAGGCTTGGTCTTATCAAGTTGTGCATCTCTCCAAGGATGAAGAGTCCCCACTCTTCAGCCACCAGCTGTCCCAGTACCCCATCCCCCTCATCATGACAAAACATTTCCCTGTATCTACCCAGCATTTCCTGTTGCCCAGCTTGGATCTATTGCTCCCCTGTTCTGTCACAGGGATGAATTTTTTCTACACTCTTCTATCTGCAGACAGCAGCAAGGTTTCCCTTAAGCCTTCCCTTTTTAAGCCTTCCCTTTTTATTCCCCAGTGCCAAGGATATGTCAGGCAACCCAGTCCTAAACATCTTGGTGATACTCTGCCAGACAGATGGAACAGCTGCAAGTTAAAATGCCACGTTTAAAAAAATATATTTGAATTTGGTTAAGTGTAAAATAAATGAAAGTTTCCAAGTAATAAAGAGAAGTTATTTCTTAAAGGAAAAGGGTGTCTGATGTGCCCTGAATGCTCTTACAACTTTCAGAAGCACTTGTGCATCGCAAGGGTTTCTGTGGCACATCTGGAAACCCCTTTCAAAATGCATCATTATTCAGTGTTACACAGCAGAAAGTATAAGCTGCAATGGTTAAAATGGGTTCAGAAAAAACTGCACACCCTTCCGCCATATGAGCAAGGAACTGAGACACGCAGACCATGCAGGTGATCCTTCAACCAGCATCAGATCAGGAAAAACAGCCTTACTGCTAATGAAGAATCCATAACCAACTCAAGGGACACATCCTAACCTAGCAGGAGCTTCTATTTTACAGGATGGCTTTTATTTATCAAATACAAGAAAGGGATTTATAGAGATATAGCAGTGGATACACAGGTGTCCAATAATCATATTAGAAACTACAGAGAAAGCCCATAAAAACCCAGTTATTTGCTATTGTTGGTACTCTCTCTCAAACCCAAACTTCACTAATGCAGCTCAACCACACAGTTACACAGTTAAATTACATCAAAACTTCTAAATATGCAACCCTGCAACAGATCTGAGAAATTAACAGCAATATGAGCAACCTCTTAATGGCCCAGGTGGTGTTCTTGGTCAAAGTACTACATACCTATTACATTTCCTATAGTAATCAGCTATTTTTTTTTTTTACATATAGAAATTAATATTCTAACTTCCTACAAAATCTCATAGATAAACACACTTCCCTCAAATTATTAATATTTAGTAATAATATTGTTGAAGACCTTGGGAATTCAACATATTAAGCTCTCAATTTAAAAGCAAACAAACCAGTCAAACAATCCCTAACAACAGAGAAACCATCCTTGGTTTATGCTAAAATAAAATTGCAGTTCTGAAATTTAAACCAGATTTTCTGTTTCTGTGGAATGGAGAAAAAATAGTGCTTCTTAGCAGTTTGGTCACTTGTTTTGATGTAGCAACATTTCCCCAGGACATGAATAATTAACAGTGGGACACTCAGAGAGACTTGGATCATTTCGAATATATCACTGCTTTAATAATGCCTGAGGCCTTTTAGATATGAAAAATTATCATTATTATATTCCTGTCTTCCTCCTAAGTAATTGATCTTCAGACTGTAACAAAATGATCGAAGTTGCTTAATTAGTCTCAAATTTTAGGAAAAAGAGCTTGATCAGTATTTATGCACTTTAATAGGCACTTTTAACATCACTTCCAACTTGGTGTAAATTGCCAGCTGCTGCATTGCAAATGCCACATTCACTTTAGAGAGATTCAACATTTCATTTTAAAATCCCCCTCTAAATATGCACTTCAATGAAACTGTCTGACCTGTTTATTTATTCATTATCACTGATTCAGAATTAAAGAATTCAGAATTCAAAAGGTTGAGGTCAAAAGCCTATGTATTCCTTCCTAAAGAAATTCAAGCAGAAATTTTTTTCTAGCCACACTACATGGACACAAAAATACCTTAAAAAGAGTACCTTTATACAAATTGTTTTGGCCAATGACTTTAGATCACTAAGAGCTAGATCATGTTACTGTTAATTTCCAAGCTACAGAGAAATGTTATGTATTTAAAAGATAAAATGTTTATTAGCTCGGTCTTTGACAATTAAATAATAAATTGGTCAATTATTGCATAGGGGTTTATTGCTTTTAATGATACCATGCTCTTAATTAAAAATAATTTAATCTAGTTGAACTGCAAATTCAGTTTTTCCTGATGAGGGTCACAATTCAGTACCATTCTTCTCCAATTTTTTTTTCTCTCTTTATCAAAGAGAGTCCAGCTATACAACTCCCAAAGCATCTACTTTTCAGAGTGCAGATTTCCTAGGGGATGGAATGTTAAGTATTTGGAGGCTTCCTGCACATGAAAGTATGATAACAATTTCTAGTCTCATTGCTGGAAAGCGGTGAGTGTTCAAACAAAAATAATAGTATTACCTAAAATAAATGTTACTCCTAGGGGCATGTTCTGCTGTTATCAACAAGGATGCACCTTCTTTGATAAAGTGTGGTTCCAGCACTACAACAGAGCAAGTCCCCTAGGTTAGAACCTTGAAGTCATAGAATCATGAGATGGTTTGGGTTGGAAGGCACATCAAAGATCATCCAGTTCCACCACTTGCCATAGGTAGGAACACTTTCCACTATCCCAGGGTGCTCTGAGTCCTGTCCAATCCTGACACCAGGTTGGATTAGGCAACCCTACACCTGTCCCACAGCCCCAAAAAAGCCTCACTGAGCTGCGCCATGCAGCATCACCCTGCAGGCTGCAGCAGAAGTGCCCTCTGGAGCAGATTTCTCAGTCCCAGCTCTCAGACTGGGTTGAGTTGCTTGGTTGGGCCTTGCACACTTAACTATGAGTATTTCTCAGCATGGAGATTACACACTTCACACACCTTCCTCAGATGCCTCTCCCAGCCCTTCATCACTCTCATGGGAAGTATTTTCCCCTTCCATATATTTATAAATCACTTTGGCTGCAAGTTGTGTCTGCTGTGCATCTCCAAGAAGTGTTTGGCCCCATACACACAGTGAATTCTCTTAATGTTCTGAACAACTGTTGGTCAGTAGCAAAAGCAGCCATTACATATATAACACCATTCAAGTAACTACCAAGACAATCACCACACGTGTGTTATAAAATGGGACACTCAGTGATATTTGCACTCTGGTCATGAGCCCAGATACTGTAAATCATGAGCAACCTGATATCACTAGATACAGGCACTACCTAGGCTGAAAGCTCATTCCTCTTAAATCAAGTTTTTTAAAAGACTATTTTTAATGCAACAATTCTGTGAAATTAGCTCAGTAAAAAAGTTACTCTGGTTAAATATAACTTTGTTTGACACATATGTACACTGTGGTCATACCCAGATCTTTATAAACACATGAGTGCTTGAGGGGTATGAACAGTAAGATAGGAGTTTCCACAATAATTGAATACTGACAAAACCATTTATTATGAACATCAGCTGTAGAGACAGACAGAGGAACATGGCTTTTGCACTCTTCAGGAAACGACCTGCCACTGGAACAGCATGAATATAAAACTAAAGCTTCAGAGTAAGAGATGCCAGACTCACTGTCAGCTTCACTTTACTGGATCTTCAGTCCCTCCCATTAATGTTTACTTTTTTCAGGATATATGTTTTCAGATAGCCGTCCTTTAGCTTTTTCACTTAACAGATGTATTTCTATCATTCCAGCCACTTCTTGTTTTGTGTATGTAGTAATGAGAGGTCATGAGTGCACTATAAAACAGATCCCTCAGGTCAGGAGGCCTTGAACAAAGGCAAATATTGCTAAAGGCAACATCCCCTTAACTGCTAAGTGAGGGAAACTAGAAAAACATTGTCCTCCTCAGAATATTTTTGTCTCCAACAGCTGGAACTTTTCAATGGAACTATCACTGGAAGAGAGTGGCACAGAAATGTTTTTATCAGTTTACATGGACAGCTACTTGTACAAACCAGGAACAGGCTATTCTAGGTGTGCTGGCAAGAGATTAGTGGGAGTAGCTGGAATTTAAGAAACACACTCCTGTGGCCAGCTGTTTGAGTCAGACATTTTGGGCTCTTTAGCTGGTCTATGACACACTTGCTTCTTTTTGTTCAAGTGAACAATGGTTTCTGTTACAATATTTTTTAAAAAAAAAAGCAAATTATAATAAGGTCTGATAATTAATTTAAGCAATAGCTGGGTTTAATGAATGGCTTCAGGAGCTCTTCATCAGTCTAGAAGCAAAAAAGAAAAGAACATTGTCTCTTTTCTGATTCTGATAATGGGGAATGAAGCAATTTTGCTGTCTCTTACAGCATATGCAATTTTCTTAGGAATTTAGTTTTGTTATAAATTTGTATTGTGATATTTGCTTTCGCAGATGAATCTTATCTGTTAAATACCTTTTAGCTATGTATGTACTTTTTTCTTGCTAACAAGTCTTAAGCTTAAAAGAATTTCCTAGGTACAAGGCAAGGAAACCCCAGAGGGCAAGGACA
>NC_031773.1:70606746-70654695 GCF_001522545.3 Parus major | reverse complement strand
GGGGGGGGGGAACAGCTCGGCACGGGCTCAGGACCGGAACGCCTGGAACAGAGGCTGGAGAGAACTGGAGAGAACATTCGCGCAACATGGACTGCAGGTGGGCTTATTTATATCAACCATGGTAACTTGACACCAGGTAAACAGTTAGGGGAAAGAAAAGCTGGGGGGTAGAAATCACAACTGAAAAATAAGAAAAGATACATTTCAGGCTATCAACTACAACACCAAGCAGCAGCAACAAAAATCATTACAGACCATCTTTCTGCAGTCAGCAGCAAGGACACTCCTCCTATGCCAAGACTGAAGTGTGTAACTGTGGTTAAGATCATGCACTAAATTACTGCTTAGTGCCATAGCTGAAATTTGGCACTTTAAGATCACACTGTTTTGCAAAAAGACCCTTTATGATCTACTGAAGGTTGCCCAAAATTTTTGTCTTACCCTAGTCAGAGATCATACATCAAAACCACTTATATGAAAAAGAGGAAAAAGGCATTAATGAGGTTATGTTCCCAGATTGCCACTAGGATGGATGTGCAGTATGAGTTCCACATGATCTTTTCCAAAGCACGCCATGATACTGAACTCAGTGGGAATCCTCAGTGGGATCAGAGAGAAGGAAAACAGTACCTGACATCACTCGCTTTATTCAGCAGTGCTGAATGCAGTTTGCTGGATGTGGCAGGAATTTTAGCAAGGCAGTCCTGAGAACCCTTCTAAAAGACAGGTGTGAATTACTGGTCCTTGAGGAATCTCAGCACCCAAAAAAGGTTAAAGGAGCACCCAAAATACCATGATACAGCAATCATAGTTCAAGACTGAATCACAAAATATAAACTTCAGACTACATTCTTATCACCTTGTGGAAGTGATTAATTTAGGTATCACAGCAACCACAATTTAGGCACTCAGGCCTAAAAGGACATTTCAAAGAAATGCTCAAAACAGTCTGGAGTCATTTCATCACCTCTGGCAGACACTACCCAGCCATTTGCCACAGTGGCTGAGCTCCCTCACTTGATAATGAAGGGGATAGTTTTGAACGGCTTACTCTGCTTTCCAGCACAACAAACACCTTCTTCAAACAGCAGCTGATTCTCACAACTCCTTAAAATTACATAAACCCATTCAATTATGGTAGGAAAGCTTCTGCCAGTGTTTCAGGAAGCCCTGAAGATGACCAGCATTGGTATTTATGCCAGTTTTACCAGTGTGGCTGGGAATGCCACATGAAAGCTTTACTCCCCTCTCAGTTCCCATAATCCAGGGCACATGTTAGTGCTGAGATGTTTGTGAAGGGGACCACAATCTACACATCAGAGCCACTGCAGAAATATGATCCAGCAGTGCCTGAGCCCTGCAAGGAAAAACACCTGATTTTGTTAAGTAATGTCCATCCATCTTGGAGGGGAAGGTTTTACAAAGGAAAGGTACAAAATCATGTCCAGCACAGATGCAGTAGTAAAATTCTTATAGATTTGTCATGTCTTGAATGCTGACAGATCACCTAAGCACCATGGGGGTGGAAGTTTCCTCCATTGTCTCTTTGGAGCCACTGAAATATGACCCGTAGGAGGTAAATTTGATCCAACTGGCCCAAGTACAGCTATGACACCAGCAGCTTCGCCCACTGCCACTGCAGGCACCAAAATCACCTCTTTATTTTACTACAGGTGTGCAAAGATTTGTTTGTGCCTACCTCTGTTTGGAAAAAGATAAGACCCTCAGTATGAAAAACACAAACAACTGACAAAAAAAACCCCAAACAAACATAAAAACACTCCCCCAAACCTGTTCTTCTATTTTTTAACACCTTTAACTATAAACAAACAGCCGTAAGTTTGTTGTCTTTCTGTGGTCCTGAGAAGCAATGTCTGTGTTCCAGAGTGTTTTCCCAAGTATCAGTATTGTAAAGATGTTTCCTTTGAATACACACAGAGAGATCAGAAGGGCTGCTCCAGCATTCCCATGGGAAAGTTTAAACTTGTGAAACAAATGTTTTCATTGGCTGTGCTAAATTGCAGTTTAACTTTTTTTTTTTTCCCCAAACCAAGTGCAGTTTTTAACCCACATCATTACTGCTACATTGTAAAAAAAAAAAATTCTTTCAACAGAGCAAAAATAGAATTGCTCCTAAGGGTTTGCAGTTAATGGCTGAGGGACATCCAGCAGCATTATTATTTGTTCACAGATGGATAACTCAAAATGTTAGCAGTAGCTCAATGTTCAAACAAACAACTTCTAGAAGTAATTGACTGTTCAATTGCTTTTACTTCTGGATAGTATCAACTCTCTCATTTCCAGTTTTTCTGCCTGTCTTCATAGGCCCTGCTGGTACTGGATTTGTTCTTCTCCTTAGAAGTCCTGAGGCATTTGTATCTATTATCATCAGTCAGACTAATAATTTTTTATGCCTTTGATGACAACCCATATTATCATATTCAAGTATTATCACCATTTGTAAATACCAGTTCTTATTCATGTTTTACTTAGAAAAAACCCCAATACATTGCTTGAAAAGCCAACCCAACTTTTAGCCCTGTGCCATAAGAAAATTAAAGTGATTGTAAAGTCTGCATAATTTTACAATTCTCTTGGTTTTCCATCTTAGTATATCTGAGATGGACTTTTATAACCACTTCAACAGAAGAGCAATGATCACAACTATGCTTAGTTCTAATAAACTTACTGAAAATAGAAGCAGCAAAGAAGATGAAAAGAGGGAGCCCCCATCAGTGGTGACCCACAAACAGGTAAGACTGCAATATAAACCTCTGTTTTATTAGACACCAGAGAATCAAAGCACACAAGATCCCAGCTGTGGGAAAAGCTTCAATTGGAACTTAGATTTTATTGGACATCACAGAGTCCAGCTATGAAACTCAAATCCGTAGGAAACCAAGCTTCATTGGTTGCATTCTCCACAGACAATATGTTAGGAAAGAGGGACTTGTCAGAGATTTGATCCCATGTTCATGCTCTCTGCTGTGTACATGCAAATGACAGTAAATACAGCCAGCACACACACAGCCTGCATGAGATACTGTCTGCCTGCAAGAACAAAGCACTGCAAATCAGGAAACTTTGGCACCCCTCCTGACTCTTTCACCAGGCTCCAATGTGTGATCTCAAGAAAAAATCAAAACATTCCCATGGGTCAGGCTTCCTCTACCCATATATATTTATGTTCATACAGCACTTGTGAATCCCATCTAGAAGGTGGTCTGTGAAAGCGAGGAATTTTGGAAGTGCTGCTAATATTGCTCATTTTCCTACACACCACACCTGACTTTGTATTAAAAGGTTAATTGTTATTTCTACAGTAACTTAACTTCTTCAGTTGTAGAAGACCTCTCTCAAATAAAAAACAAAACAATCATTTCTGAACCAATCTCTCCAACACCAGTGAGAGGAGCCACCCAACTAAAATGCAATGCAATTTTACAGATTATAAAACATAACAATCTATTAAAAGACACATAGACATCTTTTACTATAAGAGCAGAAAATAATACAGGAGACAGATTTTTGGAAATAACTCTGTTTAAAAAAAAAAAAAGTATTTTCATAATTTTCTTCTGCTAAGGCAACAGTCCAAGAGGAACCAATTCTATATCTCAAGTGCTTAAGCAATGGTTTTACCCTGCCAATCAGGGCTACGAGACTCAAAATTAATACCATCTCTAAATTCTAAAACAGCAGGTCCTGGATACCTTAAAACATTTCTTTGTGCTATAGACTCTTTTTCCTGAAGGCCAACTTTGAAATCAAACCACTCTCTTTTTTCCAGGGAGCCAACATAAAGAAGGCAGAGGGGTCATTGGATCCCAGCCCCTGTGCAGGGTAGAGCTACAGAACACAGTGGTGGAGCAGAGCTGCAAGCCCAGCTAAGCAATGCCTTGGAGTGGCTACCTAGAGCAGAGTCTAGACAGAGTTAAGAGGATAAAGTGGATACTTATTAAAGGCCTTCAATAGGTACACCTTGGGCAGCCAAAAACCTTGCAGAGGCTGCACCCCAGATGGACGGTAGCCACAAGTTTTTCAGACAGATACAAATTTGGTCTATTTGCATTTCACGCATTAATCCCCCAATTACAGCTTCAGGTAATGAAGTCACATTCACCCAGTTTTCTCCCCCAATTCACTTTTGTTTATACTTCTCGCAGCCCGAGGCAGAGGGTTTGTCCTTGGTTCTCAGGCCTGGAAGGATTGTTTTGTCTGACCAAAATGTGAAGAGAGCTTACTAATACTCTATACAGAGTTAAGAGTTATATACTAATGCAGTACAAGATCTGAAAAATACAGAAGTTAAAACTTAAGGCATCAGAGGGACAGCAAGGGAGCAGACCATGTGCTGTCCATGAGAGGTCATCCCAGGATACATGGGGAAGCCTGTGCAGACTGCTCTGCAGGGAGAGGCATCTCTGCAGTGCTCACACATAGTTTTCCATAGAAAGGGTGTGGCCAAGGATAACACTATGTTTCTTAAGTTAGCTCATGCCTCTCAGCAGAGCCCTTTCTGTAAGTGGGAAAAGGCAGGAAGAGAAAAGCAGCCAACTTGTTCCTCTTTATCTTCCACTGTCCCTTCCAACCCCCATTCCACTATTATCATAATACCAATTTATAAGCTGCAGAAACAAGAAGGCAGGAAATAGGCTCAGAGGCACGTCCACTCCATCTGTCTCTTCTCCAGGCACTGTGGATGGAAGCTCATAATTAACAGGAAGTGTTTCAGTGTTATGACTAGGCCAGAAAAAGCTAGAGTTTACCTAAAGTAACACTGGCAAAGCCACTATTAATATAGCGCATAGTTCTTTAATGAGGTAATCTGTGCACCATCAGAGCCCTTCTCTGTGTGCCCCCAGACTGATGTCTGACCTCAGCAGCCACCAGAGGGGAAAACAGAGTCCATGACGACATGGCTAATAACACACAAACCTCACTGCTTGTGCTGGGCTTGTACTGACACAGGTTTCTCTGCAGCCGACTTCCACTGCAGCTACAACAACAAACCCAGCACAACCTAGACATGGCCTGAGTGGGTGTTATGACAGAGTCATGGCACTGAAAAATGGCTTTAACAGGCCATCAGAATTATCCTCTCTGGCTAAGGTATCTGCCAAGCTCCAAGGTAAGGTATCTGCCCAGCTTCAGGCTCATGTTATTGGGTATTGTTGGCTCTTTGGGAATTGCCCATCATTACCGTGTGAACAAAAGCCACAGGTCCTTCCATTGCACTGGGCAAGCACCACACTCACAGATGGCCCTTTGTATAAAACTGATAATTGATGTGTTGAAAACGTCTCCAACACCCTCCATTATATTTTACTGCATAGGGCCAGTGGATAATCAGAGGAGAATGCCAGCAAAACCCAAGGAGTTTGCTGAGGGAGTAAGTGCTAATGCAATATTTTATCACAATATATAAATAACCCCCCAAGTTCCTCTCGTAAGCATATGTGGTAAAAGGAACATGGGAAGTTTTATCATGCAACTTGTGTGTTGCTTTAGAATAATTAATCAAATAAAAGCTTCCAGAGCTCTGAATAATGAAAATCTACACTCTACATTTGCTTTGGCAGTTGGACAACAATATTATGTTACTAAAGCAATGGAGCTTTAATACAAAAATGAGCAAACTGAGGGAATTGTGCTAAGAGAGGAAAGATGAGAGGACAAAGATGGTGTTAAATTCCCAGAACATGATTAGACAGATCCACTGTTTTGCCCTTCTCTTCAGGAACATCTCCAGTTCTCTGTATCAATACTAGAACATCTATGTCTAAATAAACACAGCACAGAAGTGTTTACAAATCAACATTTCACCTCCACCACATCCAGCTGTGTCTGTCTTTAAAAAATTGCTGCCTAAGGAAACCCCTCAGATGCCTCCTTACATCACACCTATGTTCTCCACATTGTGACTAAATTTTAACATCCATTGTCAAATTAAAACTTCCTTTCTTCATTGAGAAGTTTTGATATTTCAAAAACACATCAATATAATTTAATTGCACTAATGTCAAACAAAGCTTGTCCATTTGTTTTCTCTCACAGTTTTAAGGTGATTTTGGATACCAGGAAAAACAGAAAAAAAAATAAAAAAATTCATGGACAGTTTCTGGAGGCCATGGGATTTTTCACTTGCATTTCTCTTGCTATCAACATTCTTATATTTCTATCATTTTTAAGCAAAAGCATCTCATTTCAATCTATTGAGCTGACACAAAGCACTTCAGCTGAGTTAATCTCACCATTAAAATGCATTTCCCATTGCCAGAGAGAAGTTTCAGCTCAGATCCCACTTATGTTAGGCTTTCTGTATCTCCCACAATAAATTCCAGTTGTGTAACTCCATGATGAGTTTCACAATAATAACTATGATATGTTACAAACAAGACTGGTTAAAGGAGAACTGTTATTTTATGTCAGAAATAGTCCTCTGGTCAGCTCAGGCTTCAGGAAACCAAGGCAGCTTGGATTTCAGGCTTTAGAGGGAAATGTACTGCTTGGAAAAAGCAGGTATATCAAGTTGTTTTAAAACTAAATGTTAGCAATGCATTCAATTAAATCTGATGGGCATCAAACTGACCTGAAACAATATACTGCAATTTGGGTTTCCTGCTGTGTTTTGGCAATATTTCAGGCTCTCACATGGAAAAAGTAAATTTTGTAGACACTGGATTTTCCACCAGACAATGGCTCTCCAATAGGTCCTGTCAGTAATTGAAATTATTCAGTATTTCAGTCTACACAAGACCCTTTCCCCTCCCTCACTCTTCCTGCCCTCACTACACACACAAAAAAGGGCCAAATCAGCAAATGGGAAGGGTAAAATAAATTTAAATTACACCAGACACCACTTGGCTTCTTGAATTTTTCAGTTCTATTTTCAGGGCCCCTGAAATTATAATTTCTTCCTCCAGTTAACTCATTGATGAGCAGACACAGACAATCCCTCATCACATCAGGCTGGGGCTCCAAGGGAATTCACCAGCCACTCATCCAAAATCAACTCTTCTTCTAGAAATGCCTTCCTTTTTTCTGGACATCTCACAAAGGACATCTCAGGTTAGCTTGGAATGTGGGAACACCACTGGCCATGAAGCAACATGACTGATGAGCTTGTCAGTTTATTATTAACCTGTGCTTAATGGGAGTTGAGAGAATCTGGGCTTTGCCAGCTCACAAAGTGGGAACTAAACTCAGTCCAGCTCATTCATATGTGTCATACCCCACAGAAACCAGGAATATGACAGTACACCCCTCTAGACTATTTATTCTTTTACCTTTTTTTTTTATATTTTCATGGGGCATCAGAAGCTCAGCTTCCCAACCAGTAACTGAGCCTTAAAAAGCTGAGGCAAATGCATATGTTGCTGAAAGGTTCAGTTCCTGCATCCACTGTTGACAGGAGTATACTCCTCCTAGATTACTGGCCAGGTCACAATCTGCAGCGGTAGAATTAACTCTTCATAAATAACTCAAGTTACAGGTGGAAGGGTGAGAGCAGTCTGCCACACAGAAGTTAAGGTACAGAAAAATGAAATTATACTTCTCTTTCCTTTTGCCTCCTCTCTCTCCACTTCCACACAGAGGTTTAAAGCAACTCTTGGCCCAGAAACAGCAGAGGAAAAGGAGGTTCACCTTTCGCATCGCCAAAAAAACCTATCAATAGCAAAAATTTTAAAATGACGAAATGCAAAACAGCTGCATCTCTCATGTAGGCTGTTCAAAGCACCATCCAGCATCCCCTTAAGTAAAATCCTTAAGCTTTACTCAAGATGTCCATTACACAGCAGGTGACTCCTTCCAACACTGAAACTCAGATGGGGCTGGAAGCCAAAGTTTCAGCTTGGTGGCAAACAGAGCTTAACAACAGCCAAAACCCAGTTAAATCCTTCTAGAAATTCTTAACCTCCTCAAAAGTGAGGTTCATGCTTTATCTCAGATTAACTCTAAACATTCTTCTAAACTTCTTTTTCTTCAATATCATCACTAAACTTCATATCCAGCTTGCCTAACCCAAGGGAGAAAGATCCTAAGCCAAAGCAATAATACAAAAATATTATAGTTGAATAGCTCAGTTTCTGAGCGACATAAATTGGCAGTAGCTGTTGGGACTGTTGGAAAATTTAATAAAAAATTAAATTTTATTGTGCCAAAAAACTCTTATGCCTGGAATCATGTAACACTGTCCCACTGATACTAGTACACAGAAACCAGAAAAACAAAGAAAAAGAACAAATTCTGCTCAAAGGTTCTAAAAATATCACTGATTTGAAGTGTTTTGCTTGCTGAGTGCCCAGCAGGATACTCTCAAAACATACTCTGGAAATCTGCATATTCCTTAAGGTTGTGAAGCTTCACAAGGCTGCATTACAAGATAGACTGATGCTTCTGTAAAGACCTTAAGTACAGCCTTGCCTAACAATTAATATTCAGAAATGTGCCAGAAAGCAAAAGTTCTTAATAGTGCTTATTTTTCTAAAGTGCACGGTGGCTCTGCTAGATACACACAAACAAAGGATAAAGAGCAGAGTGCTGAGATGCTTCTGCCTACACTTTTCCCTCATGGTGACTTTCCCACCAAACATCTGACAGGCTTTGAAATAATAGTACTAATTCTATAAACCAAAAGATTAACATCCACTGGAACAAAAACCAGGCAACTGTGAAACAGGAACACAAAAATAGCTAAACAAGAGGGAGAGAAGCAAAAATATATTCTCTATACCTACTGCATCTTTGCTCCCTTCATGGGATTAGGTAAATTGCTGTACCAGTAAACTTTTTTTTTTTTTAAATTGGAATTGGGGGGTTGTATTGCTTATTGATATGTTTTCTTTCAAAGACTTTCAACACTTGTTAAGAACCTGAGATGCAGCATTAAAATAAATGGGAATGCGATAATGAGTTAAAGAATATTGATTGGGACATCATAGCTACTGGAATTTACATTTTAAGACAGACAGACATAAATAAAAACACTTCTGTCAAGGGAATAACGTGGTGTCAAAGCCAAGCCTTCAGGAATGAGGAAACACCCGTTAAAAATACACCTTTCCATGCAAACCCAGGCAAAAATTCTACTGAAAAATGCTAAGTGATTCTGCAACCTCTTGTGTGGGTTACACACACAAGGTTGAACATACAATGAACCTCCAGCCTCTGAATTATGCCATTTGAACCACTGCTGTCCTTCTAATGCCATTTTTTATATGTAATAATTCTGCATTTTTCATCTATGTGCATTTGTAAAGCACACACAAATATCAGTTTGATGGATCTGCCCCAATTTACTTCAGCAATAAAAAGCTAAAGAGTATATGCAGTAAAGTGAGATCTGGAAAACTTTCAAACTCAAAGAATTTATTCCTACAAAAGATTGGGTCTCTGCAAAATGAGGAAGCCCTTTAGGGCTGGAGGCACATTTTGGCATGAAAAAAGGCTCCTTCAGAAAGGCAGCATTTTTATGTGTTTGTGCAGTTCTGACTACAGTGGAGGTTGGAGTACAACACTAAAGCAAATAAGATTTACAGAAAAACTGAATGTAACAGAAGCAGTTAATCATATCTGACTTGAATATGCTTTGTATTACACAGTGTACTCCAGAGATACAGTGTTTTCACTTCAAATATTGCATTTCTGGACAAGATGCTAAAAAGAAGTACACAGCATTTACAAACACATAGCTACTGTAGCTACAGTAAAAAAGCTGCTGTCACATCCCATGGCAATTGTGATGAGTTGAGAATACTAGGAGGACAACTCCACCAACTCCACAAAGGAATCAAGCACAGATAACTGATTTCTCTCACTTGAGTCTTTGCAGAGCCTCTACAATGTGACAGCTTATCTGAGAACAGAACAAAAAAAGGGTTCAGAGAATATTCCTTGTAGAAGTAACTTATACAGAAAGGAAATCATAGTAAAGACACTATCAAAAATACTTAGTGAAATGGAGAAAATGAGAAGGCACTGAAAGATTGACTTAAATCAATCAGTGGGGAGGAGGAAGATGAAGGAATACCCTCAGAATTCCTTGTTTGCTTTTACTCCCAGTGTACAAGCACAGATCTCGGGGACATGGACAAGACGTGTGACACAGACTGCAGGTGTCCTTGTGACAGGACTGTGTTGTTTCAGTGAGCAGCAAAAGGAACTTCTGCTCAGTGTCAGCAGCTTCATCCCTGATACTAATTAATAAAGGGAGTCCAACACACTCTCCTTGTTACACAAAATGTGTCTAACAGCAAGGGCTCTGTTGTGTTTTCAAAGGAACTGAAATCCTAGATAAGGTTTTATCTGTGTGCTGCTCACACAGATCATACAACATGGTTTTGAGGACTACAGAATGTGCTGGGAAAAGAAACAGTTTCGGATCAGAAATACTGTCAGGTTAAGAGATTTAGCTTACTTCCAGGGAATAATCAGATGCTTGATTCAGCGCTCACAATACTGAAAGTGTCCCAGGTTTCATTTATGTCCTCAACAAGTCAGGAAAATAAAACATTACATAAGGGGGAAGTCAATTCAGAAGGAAAACACCACCTAATTTAAAAAAAAAAAAAAAAAAAGCCACTGTTGTTCAGTTAAAAAAAAGGCTCTCTTATGGACAACACAAGTCCTTTCCAAGACCTTTTCCTCGTTTTGTCAGCTTTACCTTGAAGAAGAGCAGTCTTACAAGAGGGACATGAACATCATTCACTGTGTATCCAAAGGTAAAAATACAACTTATTAGAAAAATACAAACTTGGAAAGGACACACCATTTTTTTTTATTCCCAAATTTTGTCAAAACCAGCAGCCAAGTGAAAGGAAAGCTCTCCCATGTCAATTTGACTTTTTCACTGCCTTTGTAAAAAGCATGTTTGAGGGAACCTGCCTGGGCCAGAGTGGCTCACACTGAGGGCAGGAGGGTGAATTGTTCAAACTCCTTTGCAATCTGGATGACCAGACTGGGAGGTGTGTGGGGTTCTGCAGGTCTGCCCTGCTGGACTTTCTTGGGAGAGTGACCAAAGGCACACAGCAGGAGAAACTGCTGTGAACTTGCAGCCAGGGATTTCTGTGCAGGATAAAGAATGAAATTTGCTTTTTATTGTAGCAGAATAAAACACTTGTTTTAGGTGGAAGGAGAATCATGTTTTCAAGCCAGAGCTGCAAATGAGGTTCCAATATCCTTCCACTCTGAAAGGCACAGTAGGGTTAGAGATGAGACTGATGTGAGCAGTTCATGAATTAGTGAGACATTGATAATGGATATACCCATGGTGAATTTAAAATTATTTCAGTGACCAGTAACTGAAGGAAATATTAAATAGTCCGTTTTAGAGAATAACATTTGCCCAGTATAGTGCTATTGAACAAATTTATCATAAAGGAAAACTCTCATGTTGATCTCAGCTCATTTGCAGAGCTGGGAGACACAGAAGCTGACTCCAGTACAAGAATCTTGATCCTGAAATCTTTCTTTTGGTGGCTGAGATGAACTAATTTGGCAAATGTAACTGGTAAGTATACTCTGAAAAATTAAATACAGAAATACAGACAACAGTCAAAAGACACTATTTAAATCTATTTCCTAATGCCTTTTCAAATATGATTCATGAAAGAAAAACAAATAAACACAGCATACACATTGAAGCAATAAAAGTAACTATGGCATTTCATGGGGGTTTTTTCCTAAATCACTGGTGAGAATATGATAAACTTTCTTTGATTCATTTGAGACTATCATTCATGGCAGGACTCGAAAAAACAAATTATTCCCAAGGGAAACAACCCAGTACACTTTTCTGTAGGATTTTGCATTTTGTTTTCTGTCTTCATGCAAGACAAAACCAAAGTAGAATTTATTGCTAATATGATGACAGAAGTTTTTCAAAGACTGCTACCCTTTAATTAAATTTCAACTTCTTTTGATGACACTAGATAATTATCCTAATATATAACTGTCCTATTTTTGTTTCAAGAAGCCCTAATTGGAACACCATATTGAGTAGTATTGCAGCTAACATGAAATGGTGTTCTACCAAAACTAGATCTTAAACAGTCTGATTAAAAATACTTCGTCACCAAGGAATTTTTTGACAGTGTATTTTTGGACAGTATTTGGCAACAGATAAACTGGATGGGGAAGATCATATAAAAAACTGGGCACTGAAAATCAGAATATTGCAAACAGTTCTGTTTTCAAGAGCCAGCATTGAACCATACTATTTTTAAAGCCCATGTATTTAGAGGTTTCCTATCTCTTAGATTGACTAAAAAGAACTACAAAAAAACCCAAGCCAAACAAATAAAAACCCATAAACAAACCAAAAGCCTAAAATAATCCTACATTCCTCATTCAATCGATAACTGGAGAGCTTTCTTCATTCATCACCTAAAAAAAAAATAATTAAAAAAATAATAATATTCAAAGGACATATAAAGGCAGGTCTTGTATACCAAACATCCAGATGTACAATAGCCCAGGCTGGACACAAACCAGGAGCCTGAGCTTCAACAAGGAGGTTGATTTCCCAGCTTTGGCCACAACTCAGACTGCACAGTGGGAATGATTTATTAGTAGCATTTGATTAACACTTCCTTTGTGTTCCTGCTTCGGAGTTCCCATGATTACAGAGGGAAAAGTAGCCCCAATACAGAGAGAGAACTGTTTTGATATGGTGCAGCAAATAAGGTGTTCTTATTTGGCTGGGGCAACAGGAGAAAGGCCAAAGTATACATTTATAGCAGTGTTTGAATTATTATCTCCTAGAAAACCTCCGGTAGGGTTGCTAGGAGGGGAAACCAACACTGGAATTCAAAGGGTAGAAGGGGGTAAACTAGTGAATGGACCTCCTTCCCATTTCCTAAAATATGTAAAGCTGAGGGAGAGGAAATCATCATAGCAAGATCCTAACTAAGAGGAGAGAAATGAAGATATGGATGGCTTGATCTGCGGCTGTTCTCTGCAGTGTCACAGGGAAGAACAACACATGGACAAACAGCCAGCAGGCAGGGATGGCAACCTCCCCTTTCCCATTCAGAACAGCTCAACAGCCCCACAGCTCTGAGGAACACCCCTTTAAACAGCAATCTACCCTCTCAAAAAAAGATAATGTTTCCCCAGCCCAGACAAAAAGTACTTATTTCCCTGCTCACCTGTCACTGTTAGCTTTAAAATAAAAAGCCAAGCCCTCCCCACACAGGGACCCACAAAGCAGAAGTGCATATTGTGCACACATGTCAGGGAGAGCTGGCAGGGCTGCCAGATGTTTGGGTCCAGGTCAGTAACCAGACACCACACAGGCCTGAATAACAAAGAACCTTTTCCCCCACAATGACATTTGCTTCCTTGGGAGACGACAAATCAGCTCAGCTTCAGTGAAAGTGACTCATCACTTTATAATGACAAACGAGAAACCTCAGGAGGAATATGCTACCCTCCCTGTTCTTTATTTTTCCAGGGGTGAAGAACAAAGTGGCATCAATTAATTACTAATTACAAAGATCTTTTCACATGAAGGATGGTAAATTATTGTGCTTTGCTAACAGTAGTTAATTTGTTTCTGAGCAAGACTTCTGATATATTTCAGTATTTTTCTTCATGCTATATACAAAGATTTGAGAGATTAATTGTCCAGATGTTTCCTTGTGTTTTGTTCTCTCTTTCTCACATAATAAAAATCTTTCAGCGCACTTTTTTTCCCAATAAACCCACAGTCCATCTGTTACACTTTGTTGGAGACATAAAACAGCACTACATGTGTGTTACAATCATTCTAAAAAGTAAATCTTCACCATTTTCTTTTACAAGTAAGGTGAAAGATTCCATTTTTATTTGTTAGGTAATGTCTTGATATGTTGCCCTTTGCCCTAAAACAAAGTTCTGTTGATTAATACCTTCACCTTTGCTTCTAATGTCACAGGGTAAAATATCCAAATTCTGAGTCAGACCATCAAGTATTCCTGTCTCGCAGCAGAAAATCTCTAGAAAAATACAGCAGAGCAAGTCTTTAACAGCTCTCTGCAGTTTAAATACAGCATAACTGCTTTAGAACAGTTTGGAACTAATCAGTCTCAGGCTGTCATGAGTGAAGTGAATAATGGTAGTATGCGTTTTTATTTCTGTATGTATTACAAGAAGCATTTGTTCTGTAAACTGAGCAAGTGAAAACACATATTAAAGTGTAGGAAGTGTCAAAATCTACATCCTAGATTGCTGCTGCAAAATGAAAGTCCTGAAGCAGAACTAGTAAGAATTTCTTTTTGCTGTAGCCGTGCAAAATTGGCAGTTTTCAAACCTGGCTACCAAATACTTTTGGGAAGAAAAATTTCAAAGCTGGTGTAGATTCAGTGATTTTTAGTTTAGTTGAAACTAGAAAGAAAGGGCCTCAAATCTTTTTCATCTAGTCCTTCAAAATCCCACACCAAAAAACCCAGCAGGAGAGTATTGAAAAAAATAGTCAGGTACGATCATGTCAAGAAGACCTGCATCAGCAGATACATTATAGTCACAACTTCCACAGATTTGAAGGAAAACTTTATGTCTTTATGTAAAAATAATTTTCTTACAAGGTGTCGTGGTTTTAAACCAGTAACTGAAACATTACTTATTTCCTGCTGTGAGATATGGATTAGAGCAAGAGCAGAACAGGCTTAGAACTTAAAAAGGAATAAAGAAAGTTTATTAACAAACTACAAGAATAAGAACACCAGAATAAACTTCCAGAAAACCCTTTTTATCCCTTGCTACCCACCATTCTCTTGTTCACATGACAACAGAGACAAAAAATTTGGAAGTTTGGTGGTTAAAACAGTCCCAATTCCTGCTACAGTCTTTTCATCAGTCTTTGTAGAGAAACAGAAGTCTCTTTCTGTTAATCTACGGAGTGTCTCAGAAGAAAACTATTTCTGTTATAGTTTTCTATTTCCCTGATGTCAGCTGCCCAGAAATCCTGTCATCAGAGCTCACTCCTCCCATTTCACATCACTCTGAAGTGTGTATGGGCCAAAGAGTCTAGGGATGTCATTTTAAGGATGAGTTATTCAAAGGCAAAAGTCTTCTTCATCTGTCTCTGTGAGCTCCACTGGAAAACAGTTTTCTCATTGCCACCCAAGGCTTCAAATTTTCGCTTCACTCTGTTCTAGCATTTCACTGTATCACAATTACTCTAGTTTTTACTCAAAATCTAAACTTTGAACACTCCATTCCTCCCTATATACTCTGTCATGAATTAAAGGAGTTTTTTCAAGACCTTATTGTCCATTTCCATAGCTTTAACAGAAAAATATTTCAGCTTATAAAGCATCTCCTTATTCTCTACCTTTTCTGAAGCTTAATTCTTTTCATTACTGTCTCTGATAGTTTTATAAAAGTCTCTTTACCTGTTGATTACTCTCTTTTTCTCTCTGTGGATTAAAGGATTAATCTGCAAGTCTCATCTGGGTAATGAAAAGGTTAAAATCTTGCCCATGCTTTTGTAGATGGTTCTGTGATCTCTGCCGGAGCAGCGGCTGGAGCTGTCTGCGATAGAAAATTCTTCATGGCTGCTCCGGAGAGTGTGGTCACTGTCTCAGCCTGCTGCAGGTCAAGAGCTTTTTTTTCCTTTCTTTACTCAGCAGTCTCTGGTGAATTCAGTCACAGCAAAACCTGCAGCTGAGCCAGGGACCGGCCTGGCCCAGCCAGAACCCGGGGCAAGCCCTGCAGGCCCCATCTCCCGGCCAGGAGCCGCTGGGCCCAGCCCAGCCCCCGCCCGGCCCGCATGGGCTGGGCAGGGAATGGGAGACCTGGAGCTCTCTTACCTTTCACAGCCAGGAAACAAAGAGAACAAGAGAGCGCTGTCTTTACATCTTAAGGTAGGGTTCACAAGTTGATCTCACTTTTAAATGGTCAAAACTGCTGTCAATTCTTAGAAATGACTGATAATTGGCCAGGAGGAAAGACTCCCATCAGCCACTAGCAGTTTCAACTTCTTTAGCTCCCAAAGCTATCTTAAAGGTAAAGCCACCCCATGACATAAGGCAGATGAGACTTGAAGTGGGGTTTAGTATTTGTTGGAATATTTCAATCTCTTGAAGGTTTCCTAAGTGTCAAGCAGGTTTTGCACAGGACTAAATCCAAACTGGTGCCAGTTTGCAAGACAACTCATGAATCTTTCAGGTTGTCCTCAAGTCTTGCAGGAACACATGAAAGATTTCTAGCTACTCAATTTTTCTTCTTTTCTGCTCTTAAAAATGCATGGATCTGGGCTTTTCCTTCACATGAGACATGCCAGTTTTCCCCATCCATGAGGAATATGGTACTTTCCCTAAAAGAAGAAACCACTCGCATCTAAGTAAAACTAACCATCTGCATTAATTAGTAAAAGACCCCAAAAGATAATTTAAATGTTTATATAATAACTATTTCACTTGTGCCAAAAGAGCATAGAAATACAGCTAACATTAAAAAACACTTCAAAGTATAGGCAATGAATAACCTTTATTAAATTTTTTCGTAGTTAAAAGTCTGAGTGATTATTTAGATTAGCTTACACCTGAACTTTCAAAAAAACCTCTCATTCAAAAATAATCACCCCAACATCAGCTGCATCCTCTGAGAACACAGGTGTTCTTCTCACCAAGTTATAAAACTGAGATTTTTTTCACATTTCAAGATAAACAAATATTGAAATTTAGCAGTATCCTGATTTTCATTACTACTGCTGGTCTGCCCTAATGCCAGCTGGTTTCAGTCTCTATCTCAACACAATGACAAAAATGTGCTTTCAGGCAATAAGGAAGACATGAAATTACTTAAATATAACCTGTGATAGATTGGCATTTAAGAAAAAAGAAGAGAAACAGCTAAGGAAGTTAAGGCTGCTGGAGGTTGATGGGAGTTTTTTCTCCTGGCCAGTAACTGGCCAATTCTGAGAACTGACACTAGTTTTAACCATTGAAGAGTGACATCAACCTGTGAACACCACCCTTTAAAACCTAAGCCCAGGAATTTCTCTCTTTCTTTTTGGTTTCTGGCTTTTGAAGAGGTAATAGGGCTCCAGTTCAGCCTCCTCCACCCCCAGGCCAGACAAGGCCGTGGGGGGAGCGGAGCTGGCTGGAGTTCTGTGGTTCCCGGGGAGGATGGAGACTGTGAAGTGACAGGAGCCCTTTCCCAGAGGGGCTGAACCCCTCGGAAGGCTCACTGGGCCTTGTACAGTGGGGCTGGCTGGAATTCTGCTGCTCCTGGGTTTCACCAGAGACTGCCAAGTAGGGGGAGGGAAGCCATTGGCCTGCAGTGTGCTGCCTCTGAGGGCTAGCCTGGCTGCTGAGATGCTGGCCACCCACCCCCAGCACAGCCACTGAAAATCCTCCATCACTGCCCCAGAAGAGGTCGTGGGACCATCCACAAGACCTGGGCAAGATTTTAACCCTTTCATTACCCAGATGAGACCTGCAGATTTAATCCTTTTTCCAGAGAGAAGAAAGTGAAAGTGATTAACATGTAAAGAGACAACATAAACTATCAAAGCCACTGAGGAAAGGAATTAAGCCTCAGGTGGGAAGAGAATAAGAAGATGCCTTAGTAAGCTGAAATATTCTTTTGTTAAAGCTATGGAGATGTACAATAATGTTCTGAAAAAACTCCTTTAATTCATGAAAGAGTATTTTGAGGGAAATGGAGTGTTTCAAAGTGTAGATTTAAGCAAAGGTAATTCATTGATAGAGCTGAAGCAAATGATGAAGTAGTTGTGATCCTATGAGATGCTGAAACAGAAGTGGAGAAGTGAGAGTTGTTGAAGACTTGTGGCCCTTAAGAGACAAAGAGAAAACTTCTGGTTCCAGAGATGATCACAGAGACAGATGAAGTGATCTTTTGCCTTTGTATAATTCACCCTTAAAATGACACCCCTTGAATCATGGCCCACGAACTCACCTCAAAGTGGTGTGAAATAGGAGGAAAGGACTGATGGCAGAGTTTTCTGGGTGGCTGGCATCAGAGAAATAGGAATCCATGAGAAAATGGTTTTCTTGTTAAAGACTCCATAGGTTGATAAAAGAGAACCTCTTTTTCTCTATAAAGACTGATGAAAAGACTATAGCAAAGTTGGGACTATTTCAACCACCAGGTTTTTTCTCTATGTTGTCAATTAAACAAGGGAATGGTTGGGTGGTGGGGAAAAAGGGTTTTTGGAGGTTTTATTCTGGTTTCTTATTCTTGTAGTTTTGTTAGTAAACTTTCTTTATTCCTTTTAAGTTTTAAGCCTGTTTTGCCCGTCTCCTAATCCATATCTCACAGCAAGAAATTAGTAAGTTGTCTAGTGATTTTTTTAGCTAATGCTTTAAAACCACGACAAACCAGAATTTAATTCATGAATACCAGTCACAATAGCATTTTAACAACCATTTCTAAGAAGCCACTGTTTTAAGTAAGAATTGGTTTAGTTCAGTCAAGCAGAATACTCAAATCCACAGCCATTATTGTCAAAGATGAAGCAGGGAGGTACTATAACGGCTCCTTGGTTTTCAAGCTGTTGCCTGGAGAAACCTGGAGTCTGCCAACTATTTACAAGAGGCTAGAAAATGTCATAAATGAGACCAAATTAATCTATGCTGTGTTCATTTGTGACATTTCTAAAGAGGTTTGCTTACTCACTAGAGAATGTTTAGGATGTATAAGTTCTCTAACAGCCACTCCTGTTGTTATTTTCTGTGAATCTGGTGGTTACCAGCTCTTGCAAAGTGAGAACACCGTTTCAGAAGGGCATTTCTTTTCCTGGAAAGGCATCAGAGGAACATAAGGAACAAGGCTGGAGAAGAGAGAAGAAAACCTTTCTTCCTCTTTGTGAGAGACCAAAATTCCTGTGTAGCTCAGGTGATTTCTCCTTCTCTTGCAGAACTGCCTTTGGACTCATCATGGCCTGTTCTAAAAGGCAAAGTCAGCATGTGGTTTCCAGTCCAGACAACACCACAAAGCAAATACTGCAGCTTGATACAGGATGGCTTCCCATGACCACTTTGAGGCACTCAGCACTTTTAATCAGCCTCTGAGTTCTCATTCTCCTCAAGGCTGAGTACTATTGCACCTTCAGACATGAAAAACAAACAAACAAGGAAAAGAAATCCCAAGCAACCAACCAACTTAAAAACCTGAAGGTTTCAGTGAGCAATGCAATTTTCTTTAATGTAGTGCATCTAAAAATCTTGGTATATCCCAAGGGTAGAACTCACCTTCGGTCTGTGTAATGTTAGTTCCTACCTGAGGACCTTTTCCCTTCCCCCTATCCCATTGTCTGTGACTTCCCTGTGTCCCCTGATCACCCCCGCCCCCTGGTATAAGAGGTAAGACCCAAGGCATTTCAGTCTCTTTCTTGCCCCGGATGGATGACATGCAATAAAACCGGGACTATTCCAGCAAGTTTGGGCCTCCTGTGTCTAGATACTTTGAGTCTGTGTTGTATCCACTCCAGGACCTCTCCTCCACCAGTGTTCAGTGAAGAGCAGGGCTCTCACCACAGGGGGTGGGACAGAGGGGTCCCTCGGGAGCAGATTGCAACACTTTAAGTGACAAAGACTATCATTCACATCCCCTCTCTTATGAGTGTAACCTACTTATTATGTCAGCCAGCGTGTTCTGAAATCATGGGGAAAAAAGGAGGAAAGAAAAGTATTTCTTTGATAAATGCATTCCCAATAAAGAAGTCACCTGTTAAAATCTCTACAGCTGCCAGAGTTCATAGGTGGGCAGAGAATCTTCATTTAAGTTTTCTGTCACAAGTTCAGTGGTTTTACATTTGTGTAGAAATAGCACTATGTAAATACTCACCAAAAAAGCCAGCTGAAGGCTTGACATTGCCATCTCTGTAACCTTACCCTGGCTTTGGAATATCTGAAGGGATGCTGTAACATGAGCTTTTTAATAACACTTAATAAATATTTAGGGCCATCGATTATAAATGGTGGGTGTCACATGCAGAGCAGGGTGGGGTCATTCTTTACAGCCACTCACCGTCTGGTATCCCTGAGGAAAGTGATCTCCTGAGCCTGACTTCACTGCTGTGGTGTTAAGTTACTTTCCTTCCTCTGTCCCCATTCACTTGCGCCAGGAGTAAAATAGATTCACCTGTGTCCCCTGTGGGACCATGTTCTGCAGCTGCTTCTAACCCCAGCATTTAATAGAGTGTTACATTATTCTACTGCATTTAACTGGCAGAATGTGGGCAGAAGAAGGAACAATATCCACAGGTTAGTGTTCAAAGTGTCAAACCAGAGCAGTGAATCCCATGCCATTCTCTCAGCTGCCACTTCTGTAAGGAGGCTACAAAACCTTTACCTGGTAAAGACTGCTGGGTCTGTGAGAATCAGTAGAATTCAGTCACCACTGCATTTCTCCTTTCCTTTTGTGTGTCAGAGCATCCAATTTCACTGAAGAGGCACAACAAGGTGCTGCCTGTGGCCTCAGATCCTTGGGAATAAAAAAGGAGCAAGCAAGTGACCTCTCTGTATACAACCTATTTGCAAAGCAGGTTACCTGCTCCCCTTAACTGGAGATACATCACTACATGGAAATCACCTGGTTCATGGACTGTGTCCCTAGGGAAAGGCTCAACTCCTCCCTTTGTAAAAATTCCTTATCTTTACAGTTTTCTGTCAGCCAGAATTGTGGTGATCTCAATCCGCAGACCTTTCTTGGGGTCCGTACATCTGTATTGACTTGTCTCTCTGTCTCCTATCAAACAGATTCTTTAACAGCCACATTTTCCTTCTGGTTCAGTAGTGGCTTTATCTTCAAGGTCCCTTTTCCCTGTCAACTTTGAAACTTATCATGGGTTTAAAGTTTTGAGGAGAAAATAGTAACAGACCAAAGACTGATCTCACCTAAGACTTACTGCCCTAGGAAGGCACACTAAAAGATAATTATTTTAAGAGTAGCCCTAGATATATTAAGCCAGGTATGTGTGTTCTTTTCTCCCTATGTTTTTTTTATTCTGGATTTCATAAATGAAGTTACACAAAATATTTAATTTTAATTTAATACACAAATAAAACAGTTCCTTGATAGCAGGTTTCTTAATGGTTTCATCAAAGAAAGAGAAAGCAAACGAAAATGTATCAGACTAAAGTATCTTCTAAACTACGAGAAAAAGCTTAAACATGAAAGAGATAAAATCATTCAGGTATCAAGGTATCTCAATTCCCTATTTTAATAATAACAAAACTAATGAAGTGATATCTAACATCTATACTATTGTTGTTCCTGGTATTTTTTCCTCACTAAGTCATACCATGTTCTCTCTTAGGTCCTGAAACTTTTAAACATTTAAGCAGTGTATAATTTTATCTCCCCGAGAGGTTCCAATGAAATCCCTGAAGCCATTCCAGGAGCAAATCTATGGATGTTGTTTTTGCATGCCTGCAAGATGAGGCTCAGATAATGAACATTTTTCACAACAACTTTGTGCTGTTATTTGGACTGCTCAGCCACCAGCATACTTCTGGGCACTGCAAGATGTTAATTTGAACATTTATTAAAAGATATTTGGAACCAGCATCTGGATTACCAAAAAATTTTAACTAAAGTATAAACACAAAAGTTTTAGAATTATCACACCAGTCACATTTCTTATGTGGCAGAACCCTTCCTCTGGAAGCCTTGTTAGCACAGCTGATCATTTCTGGGCTGAGATAATCTGACTTCTTTGAGCATTATCAGTCACTAAACAACATCAGGATAAAATGACTAGTGTGCATCTGTGGAAGGTTATTCTGTACATACAAACTCAATGTGAACAATTCAGTGTACTTTCGAGGTGTCACTGGTGTATCATCATTCTTGTGGGGTTTAGGTTCAGAGCAAAATAAGTTTTCATATCAGTGCAGCTTTCACAGAACGACAGAATGGCCTGGGTGAGAAGTGACCTCAAAGATAGCCTAATTCCAACCTCCTCCCATGGGCAGGGACACCTTCCACTATCCAAGGTTGCTCCAAGCCCCATCCAACCTGGCCTTGGACACTTCCAGGGATGGGGCAGCCCTTGCCTAGTGGGCAGACCTGCATATTTTATAGTGAATTCAAAACAAATGATAGTAATTAGACAGTTTTTCTTACAGAAAAAAAATACTTTCAGAGGAAAACTTCTTGTGGTCATAAACAGAAGCTACAAGGAGTTATGAGATCCCACAGAAAGGCTACCTGTAGAATTCAATTAGTTGATTGCCACTCAATTCCATGGGACAAGATAACACATTAAAAACATGTAATGCAGCATGTTTAACTTTGCTTTGTATTTTACAGAAGAAGCAATACAATCAAGGGAAGGGTGGAAAAAAGGATATGTTTGCTGCTCTATACAGTATAACTATGCAGACACATAGATGAGATAACAAAATACACAACACACAGAATAACACAGCAAAGCTGACTTGAAGCTGAGATCTCTAAGTGCCTATCCCAGTATAAAAGGACTTTGGAGTGCTTACATTTGTGGTGGGCAAAGTGCTACAACACAATGCATCAGAAATGCTGGAAGCTACCTGTCAAAGGATCCTTTTTGCTGAAGCAGCAGAAGAGACAGTGGGAAATTTCGTCACTGAAATTCCACCATGTGGATGTAGACGAAGCCTCCCACTGGAAATGAAGACAGGGCACACATGGGAAACAGAGAGAGAGGCCGCTGATGAAGGGAAAAAAGTGCTGAGCCACTGCTGTTTTAGCTGGAGCTCTGACAGCAGAATTGACCCTGGGGACAATTGACTCCTGGAGAGTTTGGCTGCTGTTTTTGCTATCTTTATTCTAAGCCAACAGGAACTGAGTATATTGTATAATCAGTGTAGGAGCTACGTGCTCCATGAGGGTAAGTGATGAACCACAGACACTCTGCTGATTCCTCATTTCACAGGAGTGAAAAGGACAGTGAGAGAAGGGCTGTAGGAGTGTCCACGGATATTGCCTTCCCCCATCCTCTGTTGGCAGGACACAATGTGATCACTCCATTTTTGACTCAATTTCTGCTGTTTTGCTGGGCTCATACACAGAACACAATGACAACAAAAAATGCTAGGGATACTTTGACTGCAGACAGGAGCTCTACTCTGGTCCCTTCAACATTCTGTGCTTTGTTGATAAAATTAGACAGGAGAAAAAAATTGGCAAGAAAGGAGTGTCATGTATGGCAGAAACTAAAGAACAATTATTGCAACTACTGTGGGCCTTCTCTATGCTACAATGGGGTGCTCAGAAAATCTCCTATACATTCCTTATTGCAACAGGCTTCTTGCATAACTTAACTCCAAAGGGATTTCCATCTTGCTTTGACCAATATTTTTAGTTTTTATTTTGTTCACATTAATGTGGGCCTTATGGATAAAAGAAAGCACAAGAGAAAATGGGCACTGCCTTAGAGAATTCATACACATGCCCAGTAACAGTGCAGATGTTTACAGCATTCATGCCCGTGTTGTGATCCTCTTATGAGAGACGAAAGCCATGAATGCGTCCGACCTACTCAACACAGGTTTGATGTAGTGCACAGAATGACCAGTTTTTCCATTCTCTAGTATCAGCAAAAGAAAGATCTCTTTCCACAGCACCTCCTTCCTTCTCCTCTATCTTGCCTGATCTGAAAGTGAAAAATCTCCTTTTCCTATTTTTCCATGTCTAGAAAAATGACAAAATTGAACCATGAAGATGAAAGGAAAAGATTACTCCCTGGCATGTTGAAGTTTATAAATTTGTCTTTAAAACAAGGAATATTCCTTTAAAATAAGGAATGGAATGGCTTGCAAGGAGTAGACATCCAAGGATTTTAGGTAATCAAACCAACACCTACTAAAATCTATTCAAATAACTACCCAAAACAAATCAAGGCTTAAACTGGACTATGAGAACCCAAAGGATTGTCAGCGCAAGCTTTAAAGCATTTCGAAACACCCGAAAGAAAAATAATGTGTCTCGTTTGCAATATTCCATCCTTTTTGGATTGGTATAAACCAGGAGGAGGGGAAAAGACTAATTTGGACTGTATTTGATTAATATCACCGTCAGCTTGATGCCTGTAACTTTTTCCTACCTGCTGCCCATAAAATGGAGCTGCACTATCAGGGTGCTTCCTAAAGCCTTTCCATTGACTTATGGAAATACAATAATAAATGAGATGGGATTAAAAAGAACCATGTCTTAAACAGAGAGGAGAAAGCTTGGTGAGAGTTATTAAAGCATGGATTGAAGAGATAACTAAATAAAAATAACTTCTGATGTAATTTTCACAGCAAGAGTTTCATCTTTTTAATTATTGTGTAAATGGATTTTACAAAAATAAACACGCAACTCCCAACCAAGGTCATAGGAAATTCATCGGCACATAGTAGTTTTCAGCCTCTCTCTCATTTCTTTCATTTTGAGGGGAGAATGGATTTGATGAGCAAAGATAGAGGGATGGAAAGGAACAGAGTTCAGTTTCACTAATTTTTTTACTAAATTCAGCTATCTGTTAGCTACACAATTTAATAAAACTACAATGTTTAAAATGCACATTAATGTTGTAGTGCAATAGATGTATTCTACTTTGAAAGAAAAACAACCTGGTAAGTCTGACAGTAAACTCCAGTATAAAATTTCAAAACAAATGGAGACTTATCTAACTATTTAAAGGAAGTATTTATATAACAACAAATAAATTAAAGATAGCCACTCAGATAAACATAAACTTTATTTACATTATATAAGTTCAATATTCACCAGAAAGCATAGATATGATTTAAATAAGCGGCAGTTATTAGGATGTACTCTAAGTGCTGGTGGAATGCAGGACACTGTATTATTTCCTGATGTTTTAAATTAGATTTATTTAAAGCAATCTGTTGTTTAATGACTATTTTCCTCTGTAGAGATGTATCAGCATTCTGATTTGTTGACTGCTCTTTTCAGTTGAAGAAGGCATTGAGCCAAGGAAAATCACAGCATTCCCTATTTATGTGTTGACACAAAGGAAATGCCTCCTAATGCTGAGTCAGCAGCATATTAGGCAGCAACACAGTTAATGATCATTAAACCCCAGAGAAGCAACATTTAGAGCCAGAGAAGTTTATTAAACCAACCACAAGATCAAATCTATGTCAAGTCTGAGCTGGGATGTAGAAAGTTGAGAAAACTACTGGCACAGCTGTCAGGTTGAGCACTGACAGAGGACTTGGGTTCTCTCCATGGGCATGGCAGCAACAATCTGGAAAAAAATTTCTCAGAAGGCATCAGGAAATTCCACTACCAGGAAATGATACAAGCTGTAAAGGACCATCACTCAGAGCACTCTTAGAGCTTGATTCAGGAATCGATGGTTTAGAGGGACAAGACTTTTCCTTATTGATCCCAGGGATGATCTTGTAAAAACTAAACCCACACATTAGCCTCAGTTTGTCTACCCTGTTTACTCTCTCCCAGAATTTCAGACCTGAAACTGCTCTGTGCTTTCCTGCACAAACAGCAGGAATATGGGCAAGGTGCAGAGACAGCAGAAGCTTGAACAGCACCGAAAATGACTCACTATGAGCAATCCTCAGACAACAGCAGAAAAGGAATTATCAAGCTGGCTGGGGGCAGTGCCTCATGTAACATGGTCGTATTTCTCCATTCTACTCAGCATGCAACAACTGTCTGCCTTCCACTCTCCTAAGTAGGCAACCAAGCAAATCTGTGAAAAAATTCACAGCTAAAAACCTGAAACAAAGCTTTGCTTCTGTCACCAGCATGTTGCAGTCAACTTCTTTCTAAAGAACATTCAATCTCTGAAATTATTGTTATGATATCATTTTAATAGACCATAGGCTAAAGGCATAACTAGAATCTGAACAGACCTGTCATTTCTTATGGTAATAGTGCATCTCCCTTAATTAAAATTTTCAGTGTAAAATAACTTGTCCAGTTATAAAAAATTATCCAGTCTATCTGAATATTAGAAAATTTGGCCTGAAAGTAGATAGTTTCTCTAGTTTCCCTACTGTTACACACCTCACGAAGAAGGGAAGCCACACAAAAATGCTTTGTTTTGTTTAAAGTGCCAGCTGTATTCCACTCTGCTCACACCTTATACTCAAAGCTCAGGGTTTTCATGCTTGTGGTATTGTGACATGTAAAAAACATGATACAGGCTTTACAAACTGCTCTGTCTTCAGGTCTGTGAATGGTGGATACCTTCTTACAAGCTCCCAAAGGTCCTGATTACATCATACATCATTATGAACCTGACACTGTTCTTATCCCTCAATAAATTTAGTTTTATTTCTGAGGGGAAAGGAAAATACCCCCTGGGTCAGGCTTGGCTCAGAGTGATGGGTGAACAGAACTGGCAGCCTGAGCCTTGAACAGCTCCAGCAGAGAGACCTCAGAGAATAAAAATGCATTTCCTGAAATGGTTCCAAGTCAAGCAGGTTTAAGCTGGGATGGAAATATGAGAAAGAAGTTGTACTGTGTCTGAAAGTGCTTTCTTCAAGAATAAAAGCTGAAAATGGCCAGTTTGTCAGAGAACTAATATTGAGCACAGTATGAAATGACTCTGTGTTAATAACTAATAAAAAGTATCTTGGATATTTAGCATGTGTTTAAAAAATCAATTCTTTCTGAGGACTGCGAGTGCTAAAGCAAAATTGTATTTCCCAGTTTATAAATTAGGCACACAAACAGAAGACTGCTTCCAGAGCCTGGCATACATAGAAGTTATAATATTCCAAATTCCTAATTTACCTAATGTCTTCAATGTTTTTATGTCTTGGTTGTATCAGCAGGGTAATTATCCCTGCCTTAGTAATGGCACTGCTTAAGGAATCTTGGCATGCACGTCTTCAGTAATAAGCACTTTGTTTTGTCAATGACTTCACTTCAAAACTCTTAGCTTTCCAAGATCTGATTATTTTTACAGAGCATGAAAATTAACAACTCTACCTCATATAAATTCTTTTATCTGCTTGGAAGAAAGTGCTGGTCCAAACTGCTGCACCATTTACATGTCCAGGCTTGGCTTCAGCTGTCAGTGGTTTGCATATTTGGCCTTGTGATATTTTTACTCCGCTTTCCTTTGTCAATGCCAACTGTGAGCTGTTTTCTTTGGTCAGCTGGGTACTGCAGCCAACAAATCCCCCTTGTCCTGGTACCAGTGAGGTAGTTGTCAGTCAGAGAGGCTTGGCATACTCAAGACTCCACTTCCCTACCCAAGACCCCAGAAAAATAAAAGGTACAGAGACAGACCCATAAATCATAAGAAAGAACAAATTTGTATTATATTGGGAGCCCACTAACACCACTGAACCTCAGAATCTGGCAGCTGTTATGAGACAGCAGAACTCTCTGAGCCCATAAATGTTGACTCTAAGCTGAAACTTGGCATGAAGTGATGCCACTTGACTGCCACATCTTATCGCAAATTCTGTTTCTCATTCAGAGGCAGTGATGGCACACAGAACTCTCTATTCATAGCAGATTTGGGAGGTTTATGCCACTGCTATAGCAAACTCCACTATTTCTAACTGTGAAGGTTTCTGAAGCTACATGATGTTATGTTTTAAAGTACAAGTGACTTTAGGGATCACTGTTCCCCAGACTTCTGATATGTAGGATTTATTCCAAACTCAAAAGTGGCAGATGACTGGTTTTTCCTGCCTTTCTCTGCCAACAGACCAATTTGGCCACAGCAGTCTAAAAAAATCTCTAAAATCTGTTGGAAGCCTTGCTTTTTATTTTCTCCCCCTCCAGTTTTTAATCCAGAGGCTGAAGATGTTTTCCTTTTTCCCTTCCTGTTTGTTTTTCTCTCTAAAAGATAAAAGAATATTTTCAAATTGAAGATAACCTTGCCCAAATGCAATCAATGTTCACAAGTTGAAATACCAGGCTTCTCAGATCCAATATGGTGTCATCAGGATTTCCATTCCACCCTGAGAGCTGCGATATGGGGAAAAATACAGATTGCTGATGCTGTTCCAAACAATATCCTTGATTCTAAGAGGTGCAACATTTCCAGTAATCTTCTACTAAACTGATCCATTTTGTCAGCTTGGCACCTCTCTATGGTATTATCTTAATGAACTTGAAAACAAAACTAAAGTCTCTGCTGCCCTCTGTGATTGAGACATTCGATGTTCCAAGTGCTCTTTGCTGTTCTCTAGCAAGAATCCAAAACTAGATCATTAAATAAGGTGTCAGCACGTCTGAAGGCCAAGGTCAGAGGCAGATCTTCACGGTATCCAGCATTTACAGTGAAGACATTTTGACTGAGCAAATTCAATTCAGGTCATGTCTCAGTGAGTTTTAGTTTAGGATTTTATTGTACATTATTCACCGTTAAATTGATGCTTAAAAATACCCATGTTTTAATGAATTGTATGGGGAAAAAAGTCCGCAACAGAAAAAGACTAGCAGCCTGCTTTTCCCAGAACATCTTCCTATAGCATTTAGGAGGTGGAAGCAGAAGGAAATTAATAGCACTAGTGATCACTGGAGTTGTCAGCTGAGGTGTGCAAGTATTGAAGAAAATGCCCCAAATACACAGGAAAATCTAAGGTGTTGCTTTCTGGTGCAGAAGGATGTTCCCTAGAAAGCAAAGAGAGACTTAGCTGCACTGAAAAAAATTTTGCTTCAGTGATAATTTCAACAAGCTAACAGCTCAGGATGGAGAATCAATGCCAACATAATAAAACCTGGAATGAGAGAGAAGGCTTATGCTTTAGAAAGAAACATCCCCACACTGTGAAGTAAATTAGAAAGTGGCAAGTGAGCAATTAAAGCATGGCTGGATGATGAGATCATTGGCCACATGATTTTAGTTATGTGGTGCATGGAACTGAAGACTTCATGTCAGGACGTTCATACAGCAATATTAACAAATGCATTAACTAAGCTTGGATAAGCTTTCATTACACTGAATAAAAATAGATTTACTATTATTCAGTAAATATATATCACACATTTGCAGCCCTTCATGGATTTACCTTGGGACTTTACTTCCAAAGACAAGGTATTGACTGATAGACTATAGCAGTAGAAAATCTGGAGGTTGGTTAAAAAATTCCAAAACATATTACATGATGAGCTTCCTAATCTGTGTACACAACTGGAGTTTAAAAATGTCTAAATAAAAGATTATTAAATTCTGAATATGCCTGAAGCAAGAAACCTTGGGGAGGGATGAGATGGGATGTGGTAAAAAGTGCTAATAAGTGAAAGGAAGGTGGGTGTCAGGGAGGGTAATTGAATTTTTTTTTTTTAAGTATTTGGGTTCAGGTTCTGATTGAGAATAAGCAGGATTTGTCTTTCTTTGTGTCAGTAAGGGGAAGATACAATAGCACAGTTACATGTATATGTACAAAGAGAAGAGAGCCTCTCCCACCAGAACATCTGACTGTATATGTTACAGTCTTAAGGACTTTGCAATGGACTGAAGCTTCAAGCTGAACTTTCTATTTCCTTTCTTTTAGAGGATTCAACGCCTATTCTTTACTTTTGCAAATTAATAACATTAGAAGTTTAGCTAGAGGCTACCTTATTCATTAACGTAGAGCCTGGGGCCTGAATTTTATAAACAGCTAAGCCCTTTGCCTGCTAGAATACAAGGTCAGCACATTTTTTGTTGTGGAATATGATCTAAATGGATTAAAAAGAATAACCCTTGCCTTTAGGATCTCTTTATATAGCACCAATACATAACAATAATATTTTCATACATTGAAATCTCAGTGGAGGTTTTGTAAAACCATTATCCACACATGATAATGCTTCTCAGTGACCACAAACACACCTAACGATCCTTAATTATGCATTCTCCATATCTTTCAGTATAATTGAAAATTAGATGCATTTAATTTGCAGTTGCTACCTCATGTTGAGGTTCAGAGCGTAACTCAGACTGTGCAAAATGCATCTTTAATATAATCTAAATATTATCTAAATATTGTCAGAAGTTATGAAACTTGAGAGGAAATGAAGAGAAATATATTGAACAACTTTCCCAGAATAATGTCTTAGAAACATGCTTGTGGTATATGAAAGGGGTGCCAGAAATCAAATACACCACTAAAATTCTTCATCTTACAACTTGATGACCATATCACTAAAAGTTAATTTCTTTTTTTTCCAAACAAGAAGCCATACTCCACTACTGAGTGTGTGACATCAGAGCTGACCTGCATGTGGGGATGCAAGAGGAAGGAGAGAGAGGATGTGGCCCTTTTGTGCAAAGGCAGGAGCTGTCTATTTACTCTGTTTTTTCTTACATGAGAAAAGAGTTTGCCTTTCATCCCAGGCAATTGTGATTAGATACTATCACTAGGAGTTACTGCTGTCTGGAGCTCTGGAGAGTGATTGACTGACAGCCAGAAAGGGAGATTTGAAGCAAGTTAGCCATATGTTCAGAAGACAAAAGAGATTTATCATCTGTCTCCCCAAAGGAGGCCAAACTAAGGTTATTGAGTCTGCACAGAAAGTCATATAATCACAGTGACATCAGTCACAGTGACTGACTAAATTGGTACAAAAGACACAGACAGCTCTGCTGGTTAATGACAAAATGAAGTAAGATGCTACATATAAAATACTTATAAGAAACTATTTCTAGTTGTGCAAGCAGAAAAGGATCAGAAGCTGAAATACAGACACAAGTGTTCTAATGGCAAATCCAAATTTCTAGATTGAGAGATTTTATATCTAAAGTTAGCTTCATGTCCTGGCAGCTGAAACAATACTTCCTTGCTAAATCATGATTTTCAGCAAGCAAAAGACAACAAAGAAATATAGTGCTGACTGGGCTAATTACATCTTCTAAGCTGAAATAAATCAAAAGCGACACACAGAGCACCTACAGCACAAAGAATAGTGGTCAACTAAAACCACTGCTTTATTTTTAAAAAGTTAAGCTTTTCTTTTATTTCTGTTCCCTTAACTCCCCTCTAAAACAACCAACCAAACAAAAACCAAATAAAACAGCTCCCACTCCACCACATTTATTAACATATGACATAGAAATAGTTTTCCTACATAAATGAACTTCTATATTAAAAACAAGTGAATTTAATGATTTCCCTGCCAGGACTCATGTTCTCAACTAAGAGCACAGTGGACACCAGTGAATAAACAACTGATACCTTAGCACTGAGGCAAGGAGGGAAAGGAAGCCTAAAAGAGCTGACAACAACATTCTCACCTACAAGAAAATGAGACTGGATAGACTTTATGTTTTGGCTTCCAGAAGAAGAAGGAAAAAATAATTGCTTCCCAAAACAAAGGAAAAATAATACATACAATTATATATGTGTATATATATATATATATATGGAAAATGTAGGTAATGAGATGCGTATTCACATGTCCTTCAAGATCCTTATTTGTCTGACCTAGAACTGTTAGAGTTTGACCCTGCTTAGCCACAAGAGGCAGGAAGTCTCCTGGCATTAATATTTTCTTTGTGGATATTTTCATGCACATTTCAGGAAGAAACAGAGCTGAAGAAACAGATTCATCATGGCAGAAAACTCACTGAAAGTTTCTTTCTTTCTACAGGTAGCCAACAATTCGTCATGCAGTAAGTAGGGATGCAATGGAAAACCACAACAAACCTGGAACACCAGAACTGAGCTAGAGACCTGGATTAGTGAGCACCTAGTAGGGAAAAGGCTACTATTGTTGGCTCCTATCAGAGCTTTTTCAACTGCAGAGTGAGTTTGATTCAGTGTTACTTAAAAACAGATTCCAGACAAAAATTTACCAGGTGTCTGAGGATGCAGTGAAAATTGTCAAAATGTAATCAAAAAAAGCTCAAGCCAGACTGTTAGGTGACAGCTAAACACAAAAAGGAGGAGCTGCTCAGCAATGGATTAGAGCCCAGAAGGAGAAAGTGGATAAAACATACACCCACTTTTTCTTTAAAACAGAAAAAACCTCTAGTTCAGACTGGTTTATTTCAACCATTTTGATTTTCTCACATGGCTTTGGAACTGGACAATTTACCTTTTTCTGGATCATCATGATGAGATTCCTCCAGCACATTACTGGGTAACATTTTTAAAATGAAGGAAGAGAAGCAGCCTAAGAGCAATCTTACATAAAACTCAGATATTGCTGGGTGACCTGTGTCTGTCTCTGTCACCTGCGGGTGACCAATGTGCTCCTGTGTGTGGGTGGCTCTGGAACCCCAGGAAAAGATAATATCTGGTAATTTTACAAGGAGATTGAATTTCCTCAAATCCTCAAGTTCCCCTTTACTCTTTTGTGCTCAGAGCACTAAGGAGGTCAAACACAACTGGCAAGGGCAGTTCAAGTGCCATATTTAACAGATGTCATTTTTTTATAAAATTGTATCATACTCAAAGAATTAAATTTCAAAAAGTTCCTTTCAAAACTAGATGATTTATAATTTCAAAAAAGAAGATAAAGTATCTGATAAAAAGCAGAAAAAAAATCCTTTACATTTCAAAATTCTGTGCAAAAGACAGCTACAATCGCAATTCACAATATTTGTTTTGTAATAGTGTTGTCCCACCCTCTACCTAGTTAGGGCTTCAGAAATTCCCCCTTTCCTAAGGCAGAACACTTTACACAAATGGTATTTAAAAACCTGACTCAGCCTCCTCTCAAAGACCTTCAGTATAGTCTGAGAGCATCTCCTAGAGACAGAAAGTTTTCATGAGATTTCTCCTAAATCCATGTTGCTATAGCAAATGCCCTATTTTAAATATTGCCTGTCAGGGAAGTGGTGTATAAATTTTTATTGTGTGTAGGTTATATCAGTTCCCACCTCCTGACACCACTTTTGTGTGAATTCTCAAACCCTCTCAGTCATTGTCAAGCTTCCATTCCCCAGGCAGGAGAACAAGTTCCTCACAGGTTCCTATTGTCCACCTTGCAGATCATCTTTATTTCTCTCAGTTAGAACCCTTTTTTCTCTTTAAACACTGTTACCCTAAACCAGACACAGTGCTTCCTCAGAGGTTTTGGGAGATTACTTCGTGTGCCTTGAATGTTGCATCCCTTGCAATCCCTTTGAGATGTATACATCTCAAAGTGGTATTTGCTCTTTTGAGAAAAGAAAGTGACGCCTAATCCTCTGTGTTGGTTCTGAAATAACCCTTTTATGTAAAGCTGCTCCAGTCCCTCACCTTCTACTTACACATTTTATCATTCCTGCATTGAGCCTAGGGAAACTTCTTGCTAATAATTTTTTCTGTTGTTTTTTTTTCACTCAACAATTTTCCTCATTTTTAAGGATAATTCTATCTTAACTCAACCTGCCATACCCACAGCAACCTACCCTCAAAGGATGATTTCTCCAGCACTTTTGCAGACCCACACAGCAGAACCCTTCTCTGAGTCAAATTTCCCCAACTCATCTACATCACAAGAGACAGTGTCATGTCAAAGTGAGGCTAAATCAGGAGAAGGTTCCATTTTAACTCGTTGAAAGCAAACCACTGGCCCTTTTCCTGAAGAGCTGAACTCTTCCCTGGATGGCTGTGAAATAGTTTGAGTTCAGAGAGCTGTTTGCCCTCACTGATGAAAAGCCACTCACCATCATTGCTCTTGGCACAGTGGGCACCAGGAGAGAGGCCCTTGGGACAAAGTTTTGACTCACTTTTCTGGATACTGGTTCCTATTTGTTCACTGCTTCTTTTGGAACAGGGCAGTTCAGCTTTGAATGAAAGTTTTTTCCACTCCTAGAATTAATTAGCACTGACAGGGAGGGATAATGGATTTGTTATCACTGACACACATTTCTAACTGTGTTGCCTCAATTAAACTGATGTCATACACACTGCAGGGAAGTGGCCTGAATTTCACAGAACCCATGTGAAGACCTGGTAGAATTATTTCAGACCTGATGGAAACGTAATGAAAGAAATGCAATGTAATGTACAGAACTGAGGGCAGAAATTTGGATGAGATTCACATTGCACTTTTTACTCAGCTAAGGTCTAGAGCATACATAAGAAAATTATGGATTTATTTTTACAGGAGATAAAATAAATAGGTAATATTTTATTCCACTACTAGTATTTTAAAGAAATAACCCTCTCTCCACAATGAATATATACTTATCTGCTGGAAACCTTTTCTGAAGTATTCTCAATAAAAACAAGAACTTTTAAGAATGACAAATGTTTGAGCAGTCACATACTGACACAGCATAACTGCTGTGCATTCCTTTGCCCATTTGCAACAGAGCCAAAATATTTCAGAAACAAAATTTAAGAAAGTAAAAGCCAGTCACTTTTTAAAAGAGGCCAAATGTGCTATTACAAAAAACTGCAACTGTGGAAATAAATTTCTGCATTCCTCAAATATGCTGAAATAAACTGAATGCCAGGAAACTAATTTTTCTAATTAAAGGAGTAGGGGTATGAAAGTCAAACCCACAATTCAGTAGTACCACGAATATCATGCTTAAAATAACGACTATTACTATAGCATGAAAGCTGTAATAAAAAAGAGATACCTCTATTACTAAAATCTGAATTCTAGCAGACAGCTTCATTTCTAAAGCTGGAAATCTCTATCTCCTTAAACAGCACAAAGAATCCCCAGAAAAAGTGTTCCTAACTAGTACTTGACCATGAAGTTTCATTTTTCAAGCATCTTCCTCTTTGCTCAAGAGTTATTCCACTTTAATGACAGAGCTGCCACTTGCTGGCCACAAAGACCTTCCATTTTGGTGACAGCAAAGATGAAATCATAGCATATTTTTTAACCAATATGTATGAAGACACACTTTTGTTTTCTGAGACCAGATTTTATTTTTTTTTTTGGCAAGGCAGCAAATCCCAGACTACCCCAGTCAAACTGTAAATGATTCACTGCTTGTTCAGACACCAGACAAAAAATACAAATAATGTAAAAAAATGTAAGCAAACTGAAGAAAAAGAGTGTTTAATTATTCACAACATCTCTCCCCAAAATTAGTTGTATTATTCAGCATTTTTTGTATCATAAATGCTATGGGGAAACAGAGTTCAAAACTGAGGGAATCGGTACTAAAAATTTGCTTAAACTTCAAATCACCCTCATAATCAGGAACCTTCCCCTTACATAGTGCATTGTTTTAAGAAAAGTGAATTGAATGAAATTAAAAAACCCTGAACATATTTAAAATGGAAAAGTTAAATTAAAACCACTTAAGTTATTATTTGCAAGCTCAGATACAGAGTTACAAGTGTTTAACATGCATCAGCCTAGCATATGAGTTGGTAAAAGCTTGGATGCCTATTTGAATCAGCTTAAAATGAAAATTCTATTTCTTCTTTTCAGGAAAAAAAAGAAAAAGAAAAAGAAACAATTTAAAATTCAAACAGATATAGGAGGAAAAAAATAAACCATCACTTTTCTCTCTAGACACAGGCCCCCCTTTGAACCAGCTGGCATGCTGGCTACATTCATATATTTGTATGCAACTTAACTGTGCCACAAATTAATTTAACATCAAATTGCTACAGTTGAGAGCTGGCTCAAATCACGATTACCTTAGTTCAAAAAAAGCTCAATTTGACATTTTCTACACCGCCAATGAACTTCATACTCAACCACTTTGATTTAAATAGCACATATTTGAAATTATTTATCTAATGAAAATATCTTTACTTGAAGGAGCAGTCCATAGCCCTGATCTTTTGGAATTAATTTGATTTGCATAGTCAGTTTTAAAATTTCTACATTGCAGCAGAACTTTGAAGGTAGAGCTCAGACCCCTTGTTCAGACCCCTTTGTTCATTCTCCCTTTTGCAAACATAGAATTCTATTAGAGAATTTAACAGTAAAATATCAGAAAACATCACAGTTAAGTTTATTGCACCATCCTCTCTCTTTTTTGTGCATTTAGAGTATCAGGCAGTCTTAATTCCCCAGCCATGTGTCTCAAATGCAATATGATTTCAAAAAAAAAGATTGGCCAAGTTACATGAATACAGAGACTGTTTTTTTTAAAGGATTTAGGACTGCTAATTGTGAAAGACTAAATTACTCCCACCTTATAAGAAAGAATACAGACTTAATCTGAAGTTCTGCAATGCCTGAAGTTTGGCCCAATCATAGAATGAATAGAAGAACAATTTAAAAGGAATCTTGAACGTCTTTTTTACAAGAGGAAGGTGAACTCCAGAAACTTCATTTACTTCATTTTAGTGTTAAGTTCTCTGGTAGAAATCTGTGTTTGCAAAAGAGAAAATGGAGAATGGGCTTGAACAAAGGGTCTGAGCTCTACCTTCAAAGTTCTGCTGCAATGTAGAAATTTTAAAAACTGACTATGCAAATCAAAATTAAGGACATTGAAATTTCATCCACACATGTTTGGAAAAGGCTGTTCTGGATGCCTTTGTCCTTCAGAGCCTTTGATGTCCTGAATTCCAATTTGCTTTGTTCCCTGACTCCTACCTGCTACTCCCCACCATGACTTTCCACAGCTAAAGATGTGTAAAATAAACTAATTTTTAAGGATTAAGCATAGTAAAAGTCCCAGTAAACAACTTGAGAGGAGTTATTTGTACACAGATGATCCCTGATCTGTCAGGCACACATTCATTCACCTTTTTTCCTGCCTCCAGCAAGTCGTTATGTACTCCTGTAGTTCAAGCAAATGTTTCTTCTTTATCAGAGCTGGGTTTTGGGGTAGGATAAGGCTAAACAATAAAAAGTGCTTGCAGGAGAGGCCAAGAGCATAGCCACTCTAACTATTGTAAGAATGTGCAGTCTTAGTTGCAATAAAGTGAAGAAAGAATTCAGGAGGGTGACCTGTACCATATGATTGCCAGCTGGGAGAGAGAATCAATCCAGAACATTCCATTGGAAAACAGGTTCCAACAATGCTGTTGGATTGAATTTAAAGTTATATACTCAAGGTACACTTAACCTAGGAAATCACTGCAATATCAAGAAAGGCCTCCTTTGGGAAAATACATTCTGAACAAACAAATTTATGTGATTCTATTATATCAGAAGCATTTGTAAGAAGCGGCACAGATGACTAATTGCAACAAGTGTCAAGTGTTCGTTTTGGTATGACCGCTATGAACTGAATGTAATCTCATTTCACTCCTACTGCTTTGTAATGTACTCCCAGCCTTGATTAGTGCTCCCTGAGTGACCTGCTTCAGCATTCATGGCATTTCTAGAATATCAATTCGTTTCCATATGTTTGAGTTAGCTTTTGCCCATTTGGCTTAAAAATACCTCAATCACTTGAATGCAAATCCTTTAAATAGTTTTTCCTCCTCATAAACAGATTTCAAACATTTTCAAAAAGGAAAACATGCTCCTCCCCAACTCCTCACTATTCTGTTTTCTCATGGCTGATTTTAAGTATTCATCTTTTTTTTTTTTTTTGTCTGATACCAGGTCCTACTTCAGGAATGTTTTGATCCGTCAAATCAAAAGTGTGTTCTGCTTTTTTTCTTTTTCTATAGCAAGATGAGTAGGCTTTTGACCCTTTGGAAAACTCATCTTTGGCATTTTTATTATGAACAATTATTCCAGATTGAGACTAGTTTAAAATAAATATATTCTTCTACATCAGAGTTTAACCCAAAGGGCTTTGGGATCTTTGTTCAAAATTAAATGACTTTCCAGATTATATAAGCTCATTACTACCACATTTTTCATATTCTAAGTAGAACTAGCAATAACTACATCACAACAATAACTCAAATTACTTCAACTTTACACTTGTTTTTCCTGCAGGAAAATCTAAAAAGCAGGTAAAAAAAGCAAAGACTCACTTACAAAATACAAAAGGGGGTGTATACAAAATGATTAAAAAATTCTATTCCACATAGGTGTAAATCTCTGAGAGCCTCATGCATTATTCAGTAGATGAAAGAGAAGGAGGAACCTGGAAAAGACCAGGGAAAAGTGCTATTACTGCTTTGCTTTGTAAAATTAACTATTTCAAGCTGCTTAACCTTAGCTCAGAACCTTAGCTCAGTTGGACTGGTGCTCTTATAAAGAAGAATCTGCTGCAAATTAAATCTTGTCTGCTGCTTTCAAAAATGAAAAACTTGAGAATACTTATAACATGGAGCCACCTTCTTTCCCCTTTTACTGATTTGAGAATGAGTCGCATTTCAAATGCTTATTCCCATGTGTCACCCAGAGAAGACCACCCAAAGTTACTGCATTTTGAGCAAACTTTCAGTTCTCCAAACCTGCAGTAGCCCACTCCACTCCTCCCCTCCTGACCTCATCTATTTGGCTCTTAAACAGAAGTGCCAAGTAGGACAAAGACCCACAAGCCCCAGCTTCTTTAAAAACACAAAAGGAAAGGGAAAAACAAACCCCTATAATCTCAAGGTGTATTTATTAAAACAGAATGTTAAGAAAGATAAGAATTTCCACTACAACCAGAACATGCCCCCCTAGTCTTACCCCAAAAGTCCAGCATCACAAGCCCTGGTACAATGACAGAGGCCACCGGTTTCCACCTTAGCTGTTCTCAATAGGTGGTGTAATTGTGATACAGCAACATTTTCAATTAACAGAGATCACAGGTCACAAGGGAATTAAATCTTAATGCTTAAACACTTGCAAAACTACAGTAACGTCTTGTCCCTAGAGTACTACTCATCTAGAAATACATACGTGACAACCAGCTGGTTAAGAAGGGTTAGGGTTTGCAAAAAAAATAAAACAACCCAAAACAAACTAAAACATCACATTTTGTTACATTGTGGGTTTGTTTCCAATAAATGGCTCCATTGTATTCCAAAAACCTGCTCAGACCAAATAAAAGGCTTGTTTATACTTTCTGTTTTCCCACTAGGACATGCACTGAACTGACAGTAAATTCATCAAAAGCTATTTCCTCTCTTTGCTGAGTTTTCTCCTTGACTCAGATTTTCCCATTTGCTTGCATTCAGGGTAGGAGTTGAAAACAGACTTGGTGTTTGAGAACTCATGCACACAGAAAACCCCTTAAAACACAGAAAGAATCACTGGTTTATAATTCCTGAATTGAATGTAAATTGACTTCTCTGATAATATTCTGCTTCCATTTCATAATATTTGTCATGTTTATACCTGGCTTCCAGTTATAAAGACTGTTTCTAATAAATGAAGAAATAAAGCTGTGGGCATTTTGTTTCTTTAGAGTCAAAGACTTAGCAGATGGCAGGTTTCAAGCTTTTTGCTCTGCTAAATTCTGTCTCCCTGACATGGGATTATTAAAGTTGTTTGTTCCCTCCTGTGCATGTTTTTTTTTTGTATCTTACACAATACAGAAAAAAGCAGCATAGCCCTCCTCACACCTCTCCACTTCATTCACAAAAATCTGATGGGAATTACATCAAATTACATTACAAAATTACAATTATAATAGAATTACATTACAAAGCATAAATTATGACGGTAACACATATTATAGTTTTTTCATGAGATAATTTTTGAATTTATGGGTATGTGGGATGGGGTTGTACCCTCACTTGCAGTTAAACCTTCCTAATCTGACTATGGCTCACACAGAAAACTGCACAAAAAAGGGAAAATTTCAGAAAATAGCTCCATTAGCAACATCAAACATTTTCACCCAGTTAATAATTATGTTATTACATATAATCTACTTACATAATTAACAATTTGGGTTAATAAATCTATCTCTGTATAACACATTTAGGCAAGACTGTTTTAAGTGTCATAAACCATTCTTCCCTGATGTGTTTCATGTGTTGGTCCCCTTCTCTGCTGATGGTTCCTGATGTGCGCAAAACTAGTTTATCTGGTGCCTAAATATCTTCAGTCTTTATCAGTCTAATCCAAAATATGCCTGGTACCGAATGAGGGGAAGAGAGTGTATATATATACATTTATTACAACAATTAATTTATGAATCATAAGTGACAACTCACTAAATTTGAGCATTGACTACAAACTATTATCACCAACAACAATGATAATACAAAATGAATTCTTAAATGAAACCAGGTGCATTTCAATCATTGCCTTTCACTCATTGCATTTCAATCATAGTAAATGAATACACTCATTTAGACTGGATCACTGCAAGGTGCTTTAGATATTTGATAATATCTATGTTTAAGATATTTTGCATTGACTTTTAATTAGTTATTACTGTCTGCTAGTCCTACTGTCAATTAATTTGTTCTTGAAAATCAAATTGGATTCATGTGACTAAACTTCTATGGCTTCCCCACTGGCCAGGAACTGTGGCCAGTCCAATTTATTAACCTTTTCAAGCCCTATCACTTGGCGGGTCAGAGAAAACAACCTGAGATACTGTGGCGACGTGCCTCTGGGAAGGCAAGGAGTTACATTGTCCCACCCCAAACCCCTTGTAATGGGTAGCCCAGGGGTTCTGATTGGGTTTGAGTCCTTGGGGGGTTCTCCCTTGCTGTGTTTCTAGTGGTCCCTGACCCTGAATTCCACCCTCAAGGGTGGAGACCCTCAAGATTTCTGTCCCTCAAAAACCCCTGCCGTGCCTCTGTTCAGGGCTCTCTGTTCTGGATCTGAGTTTGTTCCCATGCTGAATAAATAGTTTCATGAACTGGGAGCCCGTCTCGTTGGTGTTCCATGCTGATCCCCAGAACCCTGCAGCCTACCTGGATGAGATCCTGAGGTTGCGGACTGCAACAAGATACTGCTTTGAAAAATAGAGAAGAGTGTTGAGTGCTCATATTTTGGAGAGGACACTTTTCCACTTCAGGCTTTCCTTCCCAGCTCCCTTGAGGAGGCCTGAAGAGGGTTTAGTTCCTGTGTAATCCCTCTCCATGCGACAATCTCCCCGTGTCATGGCACAGTCCTGTGCTTAGGGGACCCTCTGCATCTCTGCTTGTGGGAAAAGGGCCCCTTTGACCCCATGCACAGAGGCAGATTTGTAGGTCTCAGTCTTCATGCACTTTAAACTCATCTCCACGGCTGGTTTACTCTAGAATCAGCTTTATAGGCCAAAAAAAAATTGTCTCTGAAGTACAGGGTGTGATTGATAGCTCTTGGTTTCAGCTTCTTGCCCCACACTCCTCTCCCTCCCCTCACACCACAGCACTCACTGTAGATTATTTTTAAACACTCCAGGAGCTGCATTTTTCCTCTTCAACACATTTGAAGCTTTTTAAGTCACAGGAGAAGCTGCTGACCAAAACACTTATATGATTCCTGCTTTACAAATTCTATATTTAGCTTTCAGGTGGGAGATGAGCCACTTGACACAGATGCTGATTTACATCCAAGCAGAATGATAACATTCAAGGGACTTTTCACACTTCCCAAAAAACCACTTTCCAGCTCCTCAGAAATGTCAAGCAATTGCCTAACACCAGGAATGCCATATCAAATCTGTGGCCATGCAGACTTAATAAAAGCTCTTTTAAATGGACAGCATTATTCATTCATAAAACCTACTGAAAATACAGAGAACTTAAAATCCACTGAACAGCATTTTCCACATTTGTTTATCCTGAATCACTTCCATTGTTGTTTCCCAAGAAGGTCACACACTACCATGATCTCTGAATTCAGTGTAAAACTGGCATTTTAATATAAGTTGAATGGCTTAAATTAACTACACATGAAATGTAATGGACTAAAAGTACTCCAAAGAGGGTAATTCTTGAATTATTTAACAACATATTAGTCAGTGTTTTAACATTTTAAGGCTGTTGTAGATCATTCCTTATCAACTAGTGATGTATCTCTGTACTAGACAGTATTTCCCTATTACTGTCACTCTAAAAACAAATTACAGCAGTACTCATTTGGCAACTGATTCATAGATTATAGACTTAGGTTGGATCAGAGAGGTAAAAACAACTTTAATGAGAGAAACTGAAACCTGAAATCAAGGAGGTTTTAAAATGCTATCATAAAAATTAAAGTGATAAACATTCCAGGTTGATAGTATATTTCCACTTTTTTTGGTAAAAGAACCGGTGTTTGGCAAGTTTGGTTGTGATGAGATTAGGGAATTTTCTGCTCTAACATAAACAAGGTATTTTACCAAAAGGCAACAGTAAGCAGGGCTTCTATGGAAATTTATTCTTACACATGGAAGTTCAGAGTACTTCTATTTAAAGGACATATTTACTTTCGCTGTGAAATATATAGTACATGTTTAACATGTGCTTCACTGTCACAGAATTCATCAAAAATGGTTATAATGTTTTAGTTTGAAATTTACACTACAGTTTTCAAAGCACAGACACCTGCAACTTTCTTAAAGTCCTATAATTAAAGAAACCAAAATATTTAAAAGATTCCATCTGTCTTGGCTTAAAACAAACAAAAAATTTTTATTTCCTTACTCTTAATGTAAGTCACTTGATTTATCATAAAATGGTGTGAGTTCAACCCTCCAGCCACACGCATTGCATCAAAAGCAATATAATAGAATTAGCTATTACAGGAGATGTCAAGAACTATTTCAAGCTCCACTTTCTTTCTGAAGTATTTTCTTTAACTGTACATTTGTTCTTACTTCTATTACTCTGAAGTAGACAGGGGAAAGAGAGAGGAAACAGATCATCTCAGAAGAAAAACTTCCAGCGTTTCCTAGTGGTTTTCAACTTCCTCCTCAAGTAGCTGATTCAAAAACTGGAAGAGCTGTTTTGCTATGTAAGAGCCCAAGTGTGCAACCTTGAGCCAGAAATGGATTAGAAAAATAAATCCTTTATTATAATACTGATACTTTACTTGCTTCTTTCTGGATATTTTTGTCACGTAAATTAGTGAAAAGTTTTCTCTTGCTATCTAAAAGCTGGTGAGTTACATAAGGAGACATTTCCACATTTGTTGGAAAGTGACTTCCAAGTTTAACCAGGAAATTAAAAAGCTAGCTCAGCCTATCTCATTCAGGAACTGCAGGGTATCACCTGAGCAAGGAGGGAAACATCAATCATTACTTACACTTATGAAGGAATGCGGAGCTTAGCACAGAGGAGTCTCCTCAGCCCTTTGATTTATTTATATTTTTGCAGTAGAATGGTCAAGCTTTCTTAATTCACTCAGAGAGAAATAGTAGTAAGCTGAATGTGAGAATGCCTGCAAAGGGAACCCATCCTGATTAGCTTATTTGAAGGTCACAATGAGCAGACTTTGAAATTTGATAGAAATTACAAGTACAACTCTTTAGAGGTGATTTGTACCTTGAAGCACAAAAAAGGAAGAGTTTGGAAATTATTCTCTGTATTTCAATCAGAATATTAATCCTATAATTACTTAACATCACTGTGATTTACTTTATAAGCAGGCCGTATCCAAGAAACAGCCTCGGGGAGCTGGGGGGAAAGAAACATTCAGTGCAGTGGCACCTAATCTTTGGAGGAGATAGCTGAGTGTTACTGCAAAATAAACAATCACTGCTGTGCCAAAAATGCTGTGCAGTTTACTTCTGAAAATATGAGCTGTGCTCTTAAAGGTTATCTTTTACATTCAACTAAATGCTGTAAGTCTTTCTAGCCTTTTGAACTCAACCTTTAGCAAGCTAATCAGCCAGCTGCACAGTTAAACTTTTCTCCAATTTTCTCCTGAATCGTCATATTCATCCCCAAATCAACAGCCAGGTTCCTGGGATACGCTATGAAACAGGTTTGTTTTTTGGTTTTTGTTGTTTTTGTTGTTGTTGTTGTTTGCAGGTTTTGTTTTTTTTTTGTTTGTTTTGTTTTTTTTTCCTAAATTGTCTTTGTTTTCCTCATGATTGCCAGAGGAATACAGTACATCTGCTTTAAACCACAGTGATCTCCCATAGTGGTCCAGTCACAGTTTCAATTTTTACTCACAACCTGGGGAGAATAAAATATACCACTGTAAGCATCCCTCCTTCCTAGCCAGCACTTATACAGAAGACAGATAAAATCTTTAGAAAGAGTATTCTATTACATAGCAACATGTGATGATAATATCCTGATGTTTATCCACAGTTACACCTTTTTGGTTGTTGAACCAAGACTAGGAGGCAGGACTTTGACAGCTATTTTTCTTTTTTTTTGCTGCTGCTCAAAACCACTATTAGACTAAAAGTTCTAGATGCATTGCTGATGGAATCTACTACAAACACTGCATATAAACATGGTTAAATTTCGAGAAAGCCAGGATAACTGGTGCAAAACAAAATTTCCATCCATGAGACACCACTTATCATTTGATTGTCATCAGCTGTGTAAAAATAGAGTGACAAACACTGGTAGGGACACATAGTGTGTGATTAGCACAGACAGGTCATTCCCAGACTTCACCACTGCTAAAATAAAATAGTATGCCACAAGTAGCATTTTTGAAGGAACATAAACTTTTATACCAAGGTTCTGAATTTAACCAAGTATTCTAAACAGCATCAAGGTCCTGAAAAATGCTGAGGAAGCCTTTCTTTGGGCTCTCCTCAGCATTTTAAATGTTCAGCTAAACTTCAGGCCACAAATAGGTTAAACTTAAAATTCAATCACTTCCAGTGATGAAGATGTTAGGAAAAGTGTTCTACATCCCACTACAGTTTATTTACCTTAGCAAATAGGGAAGCAAAAAAGGATTAGCTTTGCAAAGAGATTTTCTGCAGGGGAACTGGCAGGTATTATGGGAATGTTTGGTTTCTACATCTGGATAGATCTAGTCTAGATTTGTGGGCTAAAAGCTTCTAGGATGCATCTGCCTGTTTAACTTCAGGAAATAAATCCATTTGCATGCTCAGAAAGTCCTGTGATGGTATCAAATTTTTAAAGAATTATCATGCTTAAGCACCTACTCACTAGTAGCTGATTCCTTAATCTGGTCACATCTGTGTCCACTGACTGTGTTATTGTCATAAGATGTATAGGGAATTACAGTTAAGGCAGTTGCCAATAAGGTTTAAATTCGCCCAATCTGTGGGACAGGTAAGCAAAGCTGCAGTAAGGGAGTGAAATACCAGACAGAAATGATATTCTTCCTTCTAGATATTCATGTGTCCTTGAAATAGCAGGAAAATGCACCACAGACTCTCACTTATACACTTATATTTTCTGGTGAGGGCTGACAACCCATTGCTCCAAGCAATTGCAGAAGCAAGCCAACGATCCAGCCCAGTTCCCAGGTAGGAATATCATGGCTATGGTACAGATCTTTATGCAACAGAAGCTAAAGGACTGTATTTAACTCTTTAGACTATACTGCACATGAGAGCAAGCACAAAATTGGCAAGGAAGGATAAAAAAGCCCAGAAAACTATTGCATGTAAAAAAACCAGGAATCTGTTCCATAATAAGGAATAGTGATTCCTGAATTGTCAGGCAAACTTTTTAATTGCTGGGTGAACTGAGAATAAAATCTATGATTTTCATGAAGTTAATACTTGCCATCTATAAATGGCGGAGAACAGCTAACTTCTGAACAATGAGTGAGACATAGTGTCAATTGAAATATTGAGACGAATGTGCCAGCTGACTTGGTTTAGTTATCATTCCAATTGACAAGGACAGTGAGTGGGGAAAAATCCTCCTCATCATAATCCAGTCTTTATTGAAACAGCCAGTCCCAGCAGGCCATTGTCCCCAGCCTTATGATACTCATTCCCAACAAAAGGACCATGAAATTACAGAAGAGGGTTTGCAGCTCTTCAGGATCAGGTAGCAGAAAGATAAACCTACAAGCCTTTTATCTGCAAAAGCTTCTGTTTTAATCTGGTCCATGTCACAAAAAGAGAGTGGTTTCAATCAAATGTTCTTTACCAATGAGGTGCCACACAGCTCAACTGAAAAGGCAGAGTCTAAAAACTAAAACACCTTTTTTTTTTCTTTACAGAATAACTAAAATGTGTTTATCAAGCTATTTGAGAACACTCACATAGCACTATTTATTTTTGTTTCCTACTCTGATATTCTGATATTTTCAGATCTAGAGATACCTTAGATGCCTGCTGATTTAACAGTGAAGGTGTGCTCAGCCACGTAGCACTTTGTACCTCCTGCAACCACTATTAAAAATCTACACTAATGAAAACTGCTGATAGAGATAAGAATGTCTCTGAGCAGTTTTTCAGAAGTTTATTTAGTGGTGGAAGGGGTGATACCAGGAGACACTTCTTAAAAAAATCTCTTTAAAATTCTGTCACAAATAAATTAATATTTTAATCAACAAATGAAGTCAAAGAGCAAAAGAGGCTCCTTTTTTTTCCCTTGTATTCTGACTCTGCACCAAAATGAATACTAACGCAATAATGCTGCATCAAACACAGTAATGAATTTACACTGGTGAAGTCTTGGCTGTCTGATGACAGCACTCCCTCAGTGAATAAGTGCACAGCACGTTGTCCCCACTAGAGCTCAACTTCAAAGCCCTGGAAAATCTCCTTTGAGTTTTGAACCTCCCAGATGAAAGCCTTGGAGTTTATTTATACTTTTAGGCTCAGATGAAGGCAGGCAGTAAGACAGCCGCGATTTAGAGGATAAATCACTTCAGAACAATGTCTATGAGCATTCTCTATAGCACTACATTTGAAATTCGGTTTAGAAAATGATACCACACAGATAAAACTGCAATTCCAGGAAAACTGAGGCAAAAAAGCCCATTATTTTTTTAATTTTGCCAGTGGAATTTACCTTTTGATTTTGCAAGTTTGTTTACAAAATAATCCCCCACATAGGTTTTGATGGCTCAACCCATGACAATTTGTACACAGGCTTGGATTTAACCTATCTGTTCACTGCATTAGAGAAAAAGAAAGATTTCAGTGTCTCAAAAAACCCCACACAGATATCTGAAAAAATAAGCCTCCCCTCACCAGACAAACAAACATTCTCTGGACCAAGCATGTGGTTTGATCTGCATGCAGACTACATCAAAGCCTGCCATGTCCAACCCTGCTGCATATGAATGGATGAAAAGGACAAAAACAATCCCTAGAGCAACCCTGCTCACACTGAACAATGAAATCATGAGTTCAGACACATTACCTATATTTGTTCCAATATTTATAGGCTCCTTGTGCATGTTTAAACTTAAAGCAATAATCAGCCAAGCACAGTATCCAAAGCACTCCCATGGCTGATGGAAAGGAATCATTTAAGGCCTTGGCTACTTGACCAATTGCATAAAAGACTGAAGGCCAGGAAAGCTTGGGCCATGGAAGATGCCCTGGAAATGGCTCAATAGTGGGAAGTCTGAGCAGAGCTGAGCAGTGCAGCCACAGCACATCTTCCACTTCTGCCCCTCTGCTTTTGCAATGCTCGAGGTCCTTGTGCACCTTCAGAAGGTAAATTGTGCAGGGATTTGTCTAATTCTTGAGACACCACTTCCTTTTCACCTAGAAACCTAGAAATGGTTTTCGTTTATAAGCACTGGACAGTGTATCTTAATGGGCACTGAGCTGTGTGGAAGAGCAAATCTCCAGCTGGAAGAGTGGATTGGGACTTCATTTTGTAGAAGACACATCACCTATTTTAAAGGCCTACTTTTTTAAAATGCTTTCTTCTAACAGTACACACATTTACAAAATCAGTGAATAAGAATTTTACTTCTGTAAATCCTCTTTTAGATTGTTTGTAAACCATCTGCACAGAGCTGAAAAGTTTCAAGTGGAAATTTTTAGGATCTAAACAACCAACAGTCACAAGATCTTCTGAGTTTGGATGAGAGTTTGGCTTGGAGTTATTTCCAAAAAATTACATAGAGTATATCTGGGAAATGACTCTCTGGGTGAGCCTTGAGGGAACTCTGAGGAAATAACCCAACAAACACCATTATATCATGACATTTTACATAGTGGTTTTAACTAATTAAACTTCTACCTTATAAAATTTTAAAATTATATTCAAGCATTACATTCAATTAATACTTTTGTTTCTTCTTACTGTCAATAAGGTAAAATACAAGCAATTGATTTTCACCTTAAGCAAAAAAGGTAAAATGCTCTCTGTAAAAGTCAGTGTGTTTGTACAAGTTCTGACCTACTGCTTAATATAAAGAAATGCTGCTGTACTCAGAAAAAAACCCAAAAATGTCTCTGTTTTGCTTCCTGTCAAACAAAAACAAAAACAAAAACAAAAACAAAAA
>NC_031773.1:70603535-70606701 GCF_001522545.3 Parus major | reverse complement strand
AAAAACAAAAACAAAAACAAAAACAAAAACAAAAACAAAAACAAAAACAAAAACAAAAACAAAAACAAAAACAAACAAAAAAACACCCCAAAAACAAAAACAACAAAAACCCAACCAAACAAACTGAAATGAGCCAAGGGACAGCTGAATGGAAAAACCTTGTTTTCCTTACTGGTTCCCTATTAAGCATTGCAAGCTGTTGGACAAAAACAGTGCACACAATTTGCCTCCATGTAAACAAGACAAGGGCTTAGAGACATGCCACATTTTGATGTGACCAACAGAAGCCCTGGAAACTGCTGATTCTGCTGAACTGGGAAGTTTGGGACAATTTTTGCCCTATATTTGAATTGTATGAGTTGTCCTCATACATACCCTACCCTTTAGGAGGCTGCCTTGGGAAGTCTCTTAATCCCAGCTGCAGTAGTGTGTGTACTCCATAGAAATTAACTTCTTCCCGGCCCTTAGTCAACGCTGTAGAAATACATATCCTGCCTCAGAGTGGGATTTTAGGAATGTTGACTGAATGCACATAGACGTTAGGCCATCCTTAACTCACATGTATCAATCCGAGTCCTACCAGCGGCTGATGTTAAATACTGGGACAAGATACTATTTCCTTGGAAGAACTCAAAGAGTGACAAACTGTGGTATGTGGTCTCTTGACCTACCTGTTCTCTAACTAAGCATAAACACTTTGAGCAGAGTCCACTGTTGGTTTGTTAGCCTTTGTATGGTTCTGACTTTATCTGGGGTTTTTCTTTTTAACTTGTTCTTGTTGCATTCTGAGGTTTACTTTCCAGACACAGGAATTCTGCCAGGAAGCAGGAACTATAAAACAAATGCAGCACATAAAGCAAGGCACCAAGAAGCAGTGAATAGCTTGGGTAGCCACTGGAAAATGGCTTTTACGTGTTCCTGATTCACTCTCCAAGGAATCCCATTTGTAGAACATACTGGAGCCAACCAGCCAGGAGATTCCAGACACACAGGGGACCAGCTCTGGTTCGCACTAAATATTTCAACTTTTAGTTAAATCAACTGGATTTGTAGCTTAACCAAATGAAGACAGTCAGTGACAGAAATGGGGAGTCCAAGAAGAAGCACTGATCCAAGAACATTTAAAAATTAAACAACTCTCAACAAAGCAAACACAAAACACAACTTTCCTGATGTCTTTTATTTTCACACTTATAATGTCTGTGCAGGGGAACAACTTCTGCTGAATAGCACTGAAGCAAAAGCCAAATCAGCTTGGTAAAACCCTGAGTTTGTTCAACCTTCCATAATTACACCACCTGGAATCTGAAACTGCTTAGAAGAATCCTCCTCCTCACCAACACAGAATAAGAAGGAAAGAAAGGAGAAAAAATGATAAGTGAGCCATCTCTACAGTTGCCTACTTGGGTTTCCTTGCAGGGAATCTACACATCCATGCATGGGCAGCAACTAACATTACCTAGAATATTTTCCTACCAAATGTTAGTTTCTTAACCAATTGCTCTCAATCAAAGTTGTGGGTTAATTACTTAATTATGTTACTTTGAAGTCATCTAAACACGGATAACAAGATCTGTACATCATCTATTAGGTTGCATTTCCATGAATTACAAAACAAAGAAAGAATTATTTATTTATGCATATTTGACTACTAAATGCTGTGGCAATCTTAGCCAAAGTTTCCCTAAAATTTGATGGGGAAAGACCATTGACAGACCATTTGCTTAATGTATACTTACAGGGAAATAAAACAAAAACCCCCAAAACAATAAAGAAACAACCAAACCAAAAAACATTCTATGGAATGTTTTGAGGGCAAAAAAAGCTACTACCTTCCTATGCAAACACGACGTATACATTACTCTGTAGTTAATTCAGAATAAGTGGCAATGAAGGTACATTGCAATTGTAGCTATGCAGAGGTTTTTATTGCGGAGTGTCATGGGAAAGCAAAATAATGCTACAAATTCAGCACAAACTAGAGACCAAGAGTAATTTTTAACTCTTGTAATGATAAACAATTACTCTAAAGTTTACTAGAAACCTCAGAATGTTATGCTGTCTAAAGTCACGGGGTTTAATCAAGTGCTAAACCAGTATTGCATTTGTTGATAGTTTATCTACTAGAAATGCTGGAGGCCAAAGTATTTGCAAAGATATGGATAGCTGCCCTACCCTTTCCCTTCACTTATGTCAAGAAGGATGGGGAAAAGGGACATTAGGTGGAAGGTTTTAAAGAGAGAACATCTGAATTAGACAAAACTCCACCTACTGAAAGGCAACATAAAAGCAACAACAACAGCAACAGATGAGCTACCATGCACAGGACTTATTTAAGACTTGGATATTTTGAGGCAGCATTTTATGACATTGGGCATAAAATGGTGAATAATAAGGTCAAAAAACAGACTGAAAAGAAATCTTTGAAATCTTTCCACAGTTCTTTAGACACTTGGTCTTTCACACGTAAAGAAATACAAAATACTTATTTTTATTTTTAAGCATTGAAAAATTAGACTAGTCCCATGTTTGATAGTGAACTGAGAAATACCTACCTAAAAGTTCTGGGGCAAAACATTGTGAATTGTTTGTTGGTCCAAAACCAAAAGGCAAAACCAGAAATGAGAATAATGTTACACTATCTCCTGAGAAGTTTGTGAGTAGGCCGATGATGCCTATTTATTGGTTCCAAAGTGATAGTGTTATTAGGTGAGTAAATGGGATAATGATTTGTTTTAACAACTCTGTGACTTTAGAGAAACTGGACACATCCCTGAAGGATTCAGAATTATAGGGAGGATTTTGCGTCTGTACACTCTGCCCTGCTTCTCAAAGCATCTGTTACTGCCCACAGATGGACACAAATGTTGGACAGGCCTGTAGTTTTGTTATAAATGCAAAGGCAATTTTGGATTAAATAAAAAATAAAAGATTTATTATAAAACAATTTTGATAAGAAACAACAACGAGAGAAAAAAACCACAATAAAATAAGCAGCGCAGCACTGGGTGGACCGGGTCTATACTCTTAAAAACGAGATTCACTTAATAAATTATAAAAAGAATTTAATATAAATAAAAAAACAATTAGGAGACAAAAGAAATAAAGCAAAGGGTTAAAACGGCCGGGTGCCCTGGGGGTTGCCAGGAACACACCTGGTATCCCA
>NC_031773.1:70593894-70602765 GCF_001522545.3 Parus major | reverse complement strand
TCGTTTGATGGCCCGTGTCCTGCCCATTCTTCCTGGGCTGATGTGCCTGCTTGTGCTCGTTATCTGGGTGTTGGCTGCAATCTGTTGCCTCTCGGAGGGGAATCACGACCAGATCCGGGGAAAGACTTTTTCCCACATTACATTTTGTATTTTATATCATTGCAATCATACATATATCTTATTTATACCTTTTACAAATTTTTATTCATAGATTAATTTATTACAGTTTCTATCAGCATTGCCACTATTCTGCTCCCCAGGATGTTGCCTCACATTATTCCCCTTAGCAGGAGCCCACATACCCCCCTGGGGACACAGACTTCACTTACACACATCCCTGGGCTGTGTTTTGCTCTCCCTGCTGCACACATCTTGCTCCACAGGACAAAACTGGCAGTGCTACACTACTTAAAGATTTTGACACCTGACACACAAGTGCTGGTCTTCCTGAGATTAACATTAAGGTGAGAAAAACTGTATATTAACATTATTGTACATACAGCTCCACTTCATAAGTATTTTCCAGCTGGCAAAGTCAGTCAAATGTGATGTGACCTGTTTGTGTGTAAGCACTAGAGCTGCTTGAGACACTACACCGCATCTGAAATGTTTGCACAGGCAGGAGAAAAGATTGACTGGGGACTTTCAACCCTCAGAAATCACAGCCAGAAGCCAGGTGGGATACTTTTGTGTCTCAAATGACAGCAGATACTTACACTGAGGCAACCAAATCCCACCCTGAACGAGTCACATGCAGAAGTTCAACATGCAAAGAGATTTCTTGTGCACCTACTCCATGCAGAGTCAGGAGACTGCAGCCAGGCAATTAAAGAATGCATTCCTAATTGCTACCAATTTGAAATAAACAGCCAACTGAAACAAATAGCGGTTTTATCAGTCTTTTCAAGGTATCACTTTGCCAGGAAAATAGATGTCTTTTTTTTAATTTTTGCTAGGATGTTTCATATTTCATTAAATATGTCCCTACAGGATTCTAAACTATTTAATGTATTCTGAAGTACATAAAAAAGAAAAATCTGTTACTCAATTATCAACCAGCTCTAATCATTGTGCTTATGTGTGCAGGGACTAAATTGATATCACAAATACAATTATCAATCTGGCCTGTCCTGGTGTTCAAACACAAGCCTCTTCAAGTGTGTGTCTTAAATGTGGTCTTTGTAATGAATATGACTTATCATTATGGCATCAATAGTGTTCCATTTACTTCATGGACAAGTTAAGTCATGACCCCATCTGCTCCAGACTGTCAGTGGGAACGAGGCTTGAAATATTAAATATCAAGAAGTACAGCTCTGTGCATAAAAGTCCTCCTTGAACTCTAAAGATAAAACCCAGACTGCAGAACTACTGAGATCAGCTGCTGGTGAGTCATCCCCACGTATTTAGGCCTTTTTTTTAATTTGGTCATGTACAGACAACATGAGAGAAAAAAATATTAATACTGGATGGTTACAGTTAAAGCGTTTTGTGTATCTTGTTAATGAAAAATTTTAAAATGTAACATAAGTACACATACGTCAAGTGTATAAATACATACAGTTGTTTTTACTGTTGAATCCTGCCTTAGTAGACAACCCTTATTATGGGCCTTTGAAAACCATGTAAACATGTCCAATCTTTCTCCTATTTCAAATCTATAATTTCCCTCCATTGCTTTCCATATTGTCACCATCCTTACTAGCTCTGGGTGTCCCAGGTACAGGATATTCCAAAATTCAGGGCACATAGCTACTGCAGACAGCCTGAGAGGTATCTGGGGAGCCAACCTGGATGCACCCACCAATTCCTGGAATCCCATGACAGTCACATGTAGGAAAAGACTTCCCTCCATGCCAGGGCTGTGCTTGCCATCACAGAATTACCTGGAGCATTATCAGTGACTTGCACAGGAGAAGAGGCAAATTTTCCTCCCATTAGCAAGAAAAGAGGAAAATATAGTATAAAATATCTGCAGAGGATGGCTTTGTATTGCAGGAACATTTGCTACCAGAGTTACATTCCAAGAGGCTTTCACAGTCAAACTGTTTTATCTTTGCAAGCCTGCTGCTACACAGGTTTGTATAAAACATCTCTGTTTCATTTTAGTACATATTTCCATTTGTCTATAAGCAGTAGCAGAAGGAGAGACAGTGGAAAGCTGAGTTCTGAAAGGCCAGCCTCAAAGGCTGATGAGGAGTGTGTGTGTCTGCATCCCCTAGGAGGCTGGTGTCAAACACAAACAAGTGTGCAAGAAAGGAAAGAAAATAAATTCATGTCTGACTGCAAAACTTTCCCATAAACTTTCCATGCAGCAGCACTTCTGCGATTAATCCTTGACACAAAGCACAACATTTAGCAGCCTAAACCCAAACATATCTGCAAACAGCAAGACTCATGAAACAATATCTTTGTTCAGCGCTACCCCTGTGCTGACTATCTGCTGCTCTAACAAGGGCTCCATCTTACACTGGAAGCCTTTTCCTCGGTGGAGGACAACTCCTTGGAGTGTCTCTCCACTACCTGACTGCCAGTATTCATTATTCCTCAAGGAATTTAATAAATTTCATACTTCTCCTCTAGAAAATTAGAATTTTCAGCCAGGGAGTTCAAAAGTTCTTGGTGAAGACAAAGGGAGAAAGAGGGGGAGGAAGGGAGGAAGTTTCCAAAAGGAGAGACACGGGGGATGATCTCACAATCCTCCTCTCCTTGGGAAACCTTGTGATCGGTACAGCTCAACTGTGACATGTAAGAGCTGAATTAGAGTAATGCCTTTTTCTCATGCCTTCACATGCCACAGATATGGAATATTCATTTAAGCAATAACTTATTACAGCTTCTGGAATAATTATGAAATAACTGTAAGGAACTAGAATACACAAACACAGGCTGCAGAGCACAAACCCACAAACTCTCACCTTGCAGGCCATCTCTGTCTGCTCAAACAACACAAATGGAAAGCAACTCTGCTTTCTTATATGCACAGGATCAATAAAATGGTGAGTGATCCTTGCAAAGAAGAAGATCAAAGAGTGGAAAAGCATAAAAAACCTGGTGTGTCTGCACAAACTGTTTTCATCAAACCCCTGTAATGTAGTTAACACTACACTGTTTTAGTCAACACTAAAACATATTTTCTTGAGATGTGTGACTAGAGATTATGACCTTTCAAAAACTCCAAAATCCTCTGGGTGGAGATCAAATTAGTATCATCATCATCATCATCGTCATCCTCATTATTTCCCATTTCAACTACACCACAGCTTAACATATACTACATGTATGCATTATACGAAAAAAATTTTCTCAGCCAGAAAAACAAACATAAACAGGCTTAAGTTTGGAGAAAACACTTCCATATAGCAATACAAATTGATAGTTTCAACCTAAATAAAAACATTTTGCAGAACTACAAACATTTTAAAATATGAAAAGGAGAGTGCCTCTTCACTATAGGTATTGTTCCATACACCATATCTAATTATGCTGGCATAGTCAAGGGCAGATTGTCAAAAAAGTTGACAAACAGCAAAAAGAAACTCAGCACAGATAACTGGAGTTGGAAAAAGTTAAATCTTACACTTCCATGCCTAGTGAACAGAAAAGAACAGATTTCATAATGTTGGATGCTGATCACATCTGAAAATCTGACTTAAATAAATATATGAGAGAAAAAAGTAAGAAAGCCAATGTTGCAGTGTGTTTCTTGTTAATGGTATGTCCTGTTATTATCTAAGTTGATGGTTTGGTCCAAATGAGAGCCTCTCACCCCACATTGTCAATCTACCCTGAGTCTCCTATCAATCTTGTCTTAGGTCCACCACATGCCTGGAATTCTACTTCAGAAATCCCCTAAACTTCGATGCTTGATTAGTCCATGTGACCTAACTTTCCCCCCCTACCTCCCTCATTGGATGATGATTTTGTGAACCCTGTCTTTTACCCTCCCCAGGATATCTCTGATTAGCTGATGCTTTCTACCCTCCCTTTGAACCGCCTCCCTATTTCAGCTGTTGCACGCTAGCATTTTCTGTCTTTTGCCCCCAAGATTCCCCAGAGCAATAAATCCTCTATTACCCCATGCAAAAGACCTCCCTCTCATCCTTGTCTCCTCAAAGTGCAGACTGACAGCCAAAAAGCCGTAGAGCAAGTGCTCTTGTTGCACCTCGGGTCATCCTGCTCCTGGGATGTGAACCACTCCTGGGGTGGGTAGAAGTGATAGAGCTAGATAAGCTCTGGCCTGATGCAATACCAAGATACCTCTGTTTTCCTCAAGCCAGGTTATGAAGCCTAAATTTAAGAGAAGAGAGACAGGTTTGATTATTACATGGGAATGTTAAGATACTGCAGACAGTTGTCAGAAAATCTTAGGCCACATACTACTACTAGAGCTGAATTTTGGGTTTAGGTATCTGAATGCACAAACTTATGTACCTTTAAATATTCTTATTTTTCAAAGATACAATTTACACTTCCAAGCATAACACTGTCATAATTTTAGACACATTATACAATGGCTGCTGTCTTTCATCCTTAAAATAAAATTCAACTATTATTGCCATTTCTAGAGTTTAAAAAAGCACATTACAATACATATCCTTTTGAGTAGCTTTCATTCTCCTAAAAAACAATAAAAACCACACTCCAAATTGCAAACCAACCTTTCAACACTGTTCACTTGAAGGTGTAAAACTTGGTTAGCAATTTTAACTACAGGACTCATAGGGTTTTACAGTCATTGTTCACCAATTGAAGCAGAGCAGCTCAATGCACCAATTATTCCTTTGGTGTCTGAGTGCCCTCTGCATCTTTTGAAGTGCACATTGATTTACAGGTATGCTTTAAACAAACTCCCAACTCTCTTTTTTATCTTGCCAACCACTCCCATGCATGACTTTTCTTTCTCTGTTTTGAAGAGTAGTGGAAAGTAGGGAATCCTCTCCTTGCTTTACTTGGGAATGACAAAAGTCAGTCACAGTCAGGGCTTGGGGCAAGAGAATGGAAGGATGAGTTTTAATTCTCAGCCAAAAACATGACATCTGTAAAGTGAGCTGGTGGGAGTTTGTGGCACTGTTAAATGACAATGGCTGAATTCCACCCTCAAACTCTCACACTGAATGGCCAAGTCTCGACCTGGGCAGGACAGAGCTACAGGACAGACAGAGCTTTCACTTCAACACATGAACAAAATCTAACTGTGAACTAAAGTTTCTGGCTGTTTTTTACTTCTACAGCATTTTTCAAATCCAATTGTGTGACAGAACAACTACAAGCTGGTAGTAGACAGAAGGTTTGGTAATTTTATTTTATCTTTTTGCAAAAAACTATCTACATTGAGTAACTTTCTACATTTGAAATGGTTAGAACAGCTGAAAAGTACCTGCAATATATATTGCTTACATAATATTTCAGCAGTCAGTGAAGTGTTGAAGAGTTGAGGGGGCAGTTTGTGCTGTATGAACAGCCCTACTCCAGGTCTTAAAAACGAGATTCACTTAATAAATTATAAAAAGAATTTAATATAAATAAAAAAAAAGACAATTAGGAGACAAAAGAAATAAAGCAAAGGGTTAAAACGGCCGGGTGCCCTGGGGGTTGCCAGGAACACACCTGGTATCCCAGGAACTCTCCCTTTTATCCCCCCCCTGCTATGAAGGTCCAATGAATATTCAAGGCGTCCCCTCCCCTGGTTCCGCCTTCTTAGATCAATTTTTATTTTTTTGCTGGTCAGTATATATTTTGCTGGTCATCATTATTCGGCATTATTTTGGAGTTTAATTTTCTTTCTGCAGATGGTTATTGACCGACAAGGGCTTGGGCCCCCTTATCCTTCCTGTGAGGGTGGCTTTCCTCCCTGCCAGCGTCCTGGTACCGGCTTGTCGATAACAGTTTGCTCTCCATTTTCTGCTGTTGATAACAGCCTGTTTTCCACACCTTGATCCTCCCATTGTTTATCTTGCCTTGTCCAGAGGAAACATATCCTTACCATTCAGAATTCCTATCTAAGCCTAAAGCTTGCTAAGAGAGAAAAGAATATAGTGAAAGCATATAATATATATTTATCAGAATAATTGTGAAAAGCCAATATTTACAACATGAATTCACAACACAGGCCTGCTTCTACCGAACAGTATTGGAACAACTCCAGTTTCAGAAACATTGGTACACAGACAGGGATGAAAGATCATCTCCCAGTGAGAACACAGCAAATCCAATAGGAGCAGGCTCAGGTTTGGGCTGCCCTTAAAGGAACACTGAAAATGTGAGGCTTTGAGCATGCAGGACTTTCCCAAAGGTCAAGGAAAAAGAAATGTGAGGGTGTTGGGAGCACAGAGAAAACTTCTGTGGAAAGTAGAATAAATGGACTGCTGAGCTAATACTGAGCTATGCCTCACTGTACTCTATGCCAATTTTTAACTACATCATTTACTCCAGGATGTGCTGCCTCCAGTTCCAGAGACTGAGGAAAATTAAGTTCCTGTGAGCTGTGTAGGATGATGCTTTTTCTACTCTGAGATGTATCCATAGCATGTATATACTGCCTATTGTCCCCCATCATCACCTCTGGAAAAGAGCTTCCAAAACCACATTTTTCAGTGATTTTGTAAGAAACCATCATGAGCTGAAAACAAAAATCTCCAAAGAGCAGGTTCCCAGCAGCTGTGATATGGGAAGTTTCTCAGCCTTGGGAAGGATTCTCTGATGAAAATGAGTGTGGCATCCCATTAATAGCACGCATACCTGCTTTGTCATTTACTGCATATGTAATGGGAGACCCAGGTTTAGCTGACTGCCCTGCCAACCATGGTGGAGAAACTTGCAACTCAGTTTCCTACAGCCATGCAGAATAATAGTCCCTGCTCAAAAAAAAAATCTTGCATTTTTTCTAGCCAACAGCCCCACTGCACCTTCCCCAGTGTTCCAGAGTTCTCCTTCCTTTTGAGTCAACCTGATTCATGTATTTTTTATCAGTAGCATCATTAAATGAACAACACAACGTTACATCTTTTGCACTGACTATGTGAACAATAAGACTCATTTGGGTAATCGTCCCAACACAACATTTGTGTAAAGTCTTATTTAGGCAATTAAAGAACTGGGTGAAAAATGCACATGGCATGTTATAATTAAATTATTTACAGTGTATCTGCAGTAGATCAGGTGCACAGCAGAAATCTTATCCAACTTTTGCCCTTCCAGATTGGCTTTGGACTCTTCCTTCAGCAGCCAACAGGAGCTCTGCAGCTGTTGAGCTGCTGGAGGATTTGGGTCACAGCCCTGCTGAGGAAACAGAGCAGGGACTGGATTCAGATCAAGTCCTGTTGTAAACTGGGGCACACTCTTGGGAAAGGGGACTAGCTGGAACAGCCACAGGTAAAACCCTTACACTGAGCTGCTTAGACCAGTGAGGAGTTAAAAGTCCTGATTCTGCTGTGCCCCACTGGATAAAAGCACCTCAGTTCTCCCCATCTTCCATCCCTCCTGTCCTGTATCTCTCTTTTGATGTGATGGGCCTTATTTTGAACCTCATTTTGAGCTCTTTGAAGCAAGAACCATGTTTTCCGATAGGTTCATAAAGCACAGCTGAACTTGAAGGGATGTTTCCAGTAACATTCATTTAGAATGACTGAGAGTGATGCCATCCATGTGCTGAGCAATGCTCTCTCTCTACCAGTAAATAAGCAACCTAGAGTTTGCATGAAGTCAACTACCCAGAAAGCCCACAACAATCAAACTTGGTTTGTTGGCTCCAAGGAGGTAAAGATCTGATATCTGCACTATTAATATTGAAAACAGCTTTCTCCTGTTTTATCTTAGAGTGCCTGTGGTCCACTTATGTTTCCACATATCAAAAGGGCAATAAACAGAACAGCTTAGAGATTTTATTACTGCAGTATGTTATAGAGGGAGTTAACAAATAGGTAATAAGATAGGCTTCCACTTGTATTTTTTGGGGTACTGTTACATGCAACTCAGAGCAACAGTGATCCAAGAAACATTACTAAACACATTTGCACTTTTTATTGTTGTGCTTACAGGGAGGTTTATGTAGGCTTTTTACAAACCTAAAATGGTTGTGATAATTTATGGCCACAAGATATTGCTTATAGAAAAAATTTGAGACTTCTAGGTACAGACTGCCAAAAACTATAAAATATAGCTCTGAAACCTTGAAGAAAAGAGCAATAGGCTATTCAGTTTGTGTGTCAAACCACATCTGTGTGCAACATACTTTAATGTTTAATGTTTAATGTTTAAGAGTACTTTAATGCTAAATTATTCCAAGATGAACAACCTTCACAAAAAACCCCCAAACACTCGCCCCCACCCCAAAAAATCCCACCCAAAACATTCCTTTTCAAACTTCTGCATCTCATGCTTTATGCCAAATTGCAAGGAATTTTGTTCAAATCCATAAAGTTAAATCAGTAGATTTAATAAATCCACTCTTTAGAAAACCTTCTTAATGGACACTCAAACTCCAAAATGCCTGACCTTCTGTCTTGGTTCCAGAGACAGGTGTCTGCTAGGGAGAGCAGAACCCTCCCTTGGGATGAGCGAATGTAGACCCCCTCCCTCCGAATTATTATAAATTTGAAATTAAGGGGCTTTCAGGCAGAGATCTGGGGATAGGAGTAACAGTTCTTTACTAGTAGAACCAGGCAAACAAACAAACAGTAACTACAGCAATAACAAGAACACAAAACCAGGGACCCCGGGACAGCTTTCTTGGCTGAGATGGGATGGAGGAGAGGCTTTGTTTTCACAAACCCCTCGGGCAGTCAGTCCTGGTGCTCCTGCAGGGCTCCGAGGAACAGTCGGCTGGAAACAGCAGGGATGAGCTGAGATCCTGGGCCGGTGGCTGAGGTG
>NC_031773.1:70588519-70593435 GCF_001522545.3 Parus major | reverse complement strand
TAAGTACCGGTAGTTAGGTTGTCCCAGCACATAATGGGTAAAAAATTCCCCGGGCAGGCCAGAAGGACAAAACAAAAAAAAAAAGGACACCTAACCCTCAACACCTTCAGCAAGTAATACAGCAAGGCAGTAGCCTTTCCCAATTTTAAGGCAACAACTTTGCTTTTGTCCTGAGCCACACTTCCCACCATATAAGAAAATGAGTCTCACAATGGGTAGCTGAGGCCTGGGAACTGAGATACTACACTTTAGTGTTTATGAGTGTAAATTAGCTAGATTGACAGGACCTTTTAATGACAACATTCTTTAAAATATTAAAATAGTACATAAAAGCTGCATTTTAATTTTGATCCCCCTAAACAACATCAGCAAATGGCCAATAAAGATTTATTGCATCATAAAAAAATAAAGTGACATGACAAGATGTATGTCATCTTGTCCTGCTACTTACAGAGATGAGGAGGGAGGTCAATGAGAAAATATTTATTATTCTCTTCTGTACTAAGAAAAATAAATAAAATCACAGTTAATCAGATGAACTATTTATAAATTACAACTTGTAATAAGGGATGGCAGACATTATAGTGAAAAAAATTCCCCTAGTTTATTTTTATTCTGGTGGTCAGCAGAGCAGGGACAGGGGAAACCGAGAGCAGCAAAGTGTGGCATTCCACCCTCATGTCTACCCTAATAGGCTTGGTGGGGCCCCCTGTTTGCAGCTGGCAAAACTCCAGAAATTACCCCACAATATCTGTTTTAGCAGGCTCAGCAGGAGATCCTGCAAACAGCCTTCACCCACTGAAAGCCTGAATTTCAGCTGTCCCTGCCAGAACTGGGATATTTTCAACACACAATCCAGAAGGACACCAGCTAAGCAACCAGCAACTTTGTAGACAAGATAAAATTATGAAACTCTTCCCCTTTTTATTGTAGGAATGTATATTTTTCCCTTTGAAAAGGGTAATTATACAGGGTGGGTGATTGTGTGCATGTACACAAAGCGTTTGCTCATGCAGAGCCCTCTCTTCTAAAAGTTTTAAAATTAATAAATTAACAAAAAACCTGCTTAATAAACTGCTTTTCAAATGAACCTACAAAAAGCAGGCTTGACAAGAATTTTTAAAAATACCAAAACAACATAAATACATGTATCAATAGTTACCTTTCCCTAGGTTGTCAAATATTATGTATGCTTAGTTTGAAAAAAAGGTGCTTTGACATCACTTATTTATGACAGAACCAAATTCCAGGAAGAATGATTTAATTATTACTTCTGGATATCAGTTATAAGCAGAAATTAGAGCTTTTTTGGTTATATAGGGTAGATGATCCACTACAAAACCACTGTGCTTACTCTTTTTACACAGCTTTCAGCCATCATAAAAAGCTTTTTTAACCTTCATCGCTCCCAATTTTCAATCTGGTAGATTACCTATTCTAAAAATAGGCAAGATGTTATAAATCAAAACAGAGACTGTGACCTTTCAAAGCAGAACAGGCATGAAGAACCTTACTGTCTACCATAGTGCTTCAGCAAAACATCATGATGCTGGAACACAAAAGGAAGTTGTTATCAGTTGTAAACTGTAAGTTCATTCCTAGAAATCAAGATTTCCTTGAGTGGAATACAATGTAAATGACAAGAAAAGAGAAGAGAAAAAGCCTGAGTGATCCATACAGACTCAATATCACTAACATATAAAAGGGAAAAAAAACACAGATTATCCTTACTAAATAGTAATTTTCACTTAATTCAGTGAAGTTGCTGACATGCCTGCATTTTGAAAGGGTAGAAAGAGAAATAAAGTCTTCCCAAGAGGGAAAAAAACAGAGAGCTGTTACATATGAATAAATGTTGAGTACACTCAAGAGATTATGTATGTAATTATTTGAAGGTTACTTAATTAAATTTAAAAACAGCTTTAATTCTGTATAGAACACTTATATAAACTGCAACCACTTTAATTTCAAACCTCTGGATTTACTGCACCTGCTCTTTGTATCCCTAAGAAATTCAAATGCAAGAAGCATATTTGAACTTACGTCCTTGCTGATCAGAAAAAAAAAGAAACTCTAAGATCCTTGTTTGACAACTGAGGAAGCAGCTGAAGCTTTAGATATCATTTTACTCCTAAACATGACCACTTTGAAACTGGGCAGGCTCCACCAAGTGTGAGCAGCAATGAAAGCAGTGCTTCACTCAGCAAAATTGATATATCAACATAAAAAACTAGCATGGTGATGGTTTGGCTGTTGAACTCCATGGGTGTAGAAATTCCTTCCCCTGAGAAGTCAGCAGGAGAAGTCTGGCATGTGGTCAACCCAGTCCAATGCAATGCAATGCAATGCAACGCAACGCAATCCAATCCAATCCAATCCAATCCAATCCAATCCAATCCAATCCAATCCAATCCAATCCAATCCAATCCAATCCAATCCAGTTATCCTGGAAAGCCCCAGGCCATGCCAGCCCCCTAGCAGCAGTGACATGGGCACTGTGTCCAGCCTGGTTTTGCTCAATCCCAACAGGCTGGCTTAGCTGTGCTTTCCCTGATTGTGATTTATCAGTAAAACCCCTGTGAATGAGGCTCCCTGTAAACACAGAAAAGTCAACACCTGGCACACTGAAACCAACAGAGAAAATATGGAATAAATCAGAGGCACACTTTGAATAAAGGTTTGTGTGTCAGTGCCCACAACATCAATGCAGGCCCAGCCCAACAGTAACACCCTTGTGTCACAGAATGGAATGCTGTGACAGATCCCAGCATTTACACTGCTCTGAGTGGTGTGGACACAGTGCAGGTGGGTGTGATGACAACTTCTGGCCTCCAGATTCCACAGCTTGAAGGACAAAATCAGGGGAACTTGAGCAGGCCCAAGTGCCACAGCATGGAAGGAGGCGGCAGTGGGGAGCACAGTAGTTCCATGCTCAGTTCCAGCCTCTTTCTAAGCACAGCAGCACCATTTCCCAGATGTCTTCCTGTTCCACAGGGCAGTGTAGCCACAATAAAAAGCTTGGGCTGCTGCTCAGATGCTCTGATAGGAGTGTGAATATCTGGGTCCAGCTCTCTGCCAGGATGGTGCTTGTTTTCTGAAGTCTTGGGACTCCTCATTGACTCCACATGTTCAAAGAGCATGGAAAAATGTCTGGGGTTTTTGGATTTTTTCTTCTGTTGCCCTGAAAACTCAGCTTCTGAGCTTGCTGACATGGTTTTCTAAAGACTTTCCCAGGACAGTAACTGTAAACATAGATATGTGTACATTCTTTCTGTTACACATCTTGTGACAGGCATCTCTCATGGCCAGTGCAGTGGGAAAGTGTTATCCTGACCATCCAATCCCTGGCCGTGGTCAGAAACCTATAAATCCTGGGAGGAAAAATAAACTTTCTCTTCTTTTCATCACACCTCGACCTGTGTCCGTGTGATCTATTCAGCACCAGCGGCAACATCTGGTGACCTCCGACATGTGTTGCAGGTGACGGTTACAGGGTACTGTCTAGCCTGTGGCTATGGCTGTTTTTGGGTTGTCTCCTACAGAGGGCCTGGTCATGGAAATAGGGCGTGTGGCGTTTGATCAGAAAGGGGTTGATGTTTTGTATGCTGACCTTCAGCGATTGTGTGAGTATGGGAGAATTGAGGGGTTTTTCCCTGTGATTGAGGCGATTTTTTCGAAGTTGGCTTGGGACACTTTAGGTGATTCCCTGATTGAGGCTCTGCTGGTTGGTTATGAGTCCCAGCTGGTGCGGCTGCTGGGGATCTGGCGAAGGTGCGGCGGCGTTCTGAGGAGCTGCATGTCCTTCTGCCAGATCGAGAGCTGCTTCCTCTGCCCTGGGTGAGAGGTCTGGCTCTGGCTCCAGCTCCGGCTGTGGGAGTGGGGCGATGCTCTCCCTCTTCCCCAGTGACATGGAGTCGGGGGGTGTCTGTGTCTCAGGTCCCAAGGTCGGCTCCCCCAGGATCGCCGGGGTTCCCAGCAGGTTGAACGGGGGTGCCGTGGGACCAATGGGCGTGACCCCGCCTTGGCTGGCGCCCTGGAGGTTTAAGCCTGAGGCAGGGTTGGATCCTTGCCAGCAAGCCATAGGGGGTGCCGTGGAACCGGGGGGCGTAACGCCGCCTCGGCCAGCACCCCAACAGTGTAGGCCTGGGGCGGGGTCACCTCCTTCGTGTGCCCTCCCGGTGCAGACCGATGAGGGGCTGCCTGAACAGGGGGCTGTGCCGGCCCTGGGGGATGCCTCAGGGTCGGTCCCATGTCCCTGCTGCAGCTGGGCTGTGCCCTGCCCCGCAGTGGGGGACGGGATGGGCCCAGGCTCCATGCTGGCAGCCGTGCACACTGTTCCAGTGGAGGAGCAGCCAGCACCACTTTTTGGGCCTTTTGCCCCTGAAGAAACGCTGTTAGGGGCGATTCCGAGTGCTGATCCCCCCGCGCTGGATTTGTGGGGTGTGGGGATGGGTGCTGCGAGTGGTGAGAACGCCGGACTGGGTTCTGCCAGCCCCATGCTGTGGGTTTCCCCTCCTGCGAGCCCAGGTTGTCCCCTGGTAGCGGAGCGGGACGGTACCACGGCTCCGTGGGTCCTGCCTCTACCGGCGCCTCGGTCCCCCCCAGTGCTGGAGGCGGGTTGTGCTGAGCTGGCTCCAACCCACCCCACCTTAGGTTCCCGAGCACCGCCCGAGCCTGTGACTGGGGAAGAGACTGCCCCGTCACCTCCTGCAGCCGTGGTGGCTTGGGGTCCTGCGCGGTTTACTGTTGGAGTCTGAGATACAGTGTGTATGCCCTTGTTTTTAATATTTAGTTCTAGAATTCAAAGAAACACTGAATTTCATATAATATGAAATTCATGGGCATGTTTTCATGGTGATACATGAGAACAAATGCTAAAGTTAGATAGAAAAACTAAGTGGGTAGATTAGAAAGTT
>NC_031773.1:70570506-70587889 GCF_001522545.3 Parus major | reverse complement strand
GAGGCTGAGAGACTAGAGAAAAGTTATATCCACAGGGAATTGAGCCCAAAGGAGGCAAGAAGAAATAGAACATTACATTTACCACTGGCTCCAGTGGTGCTGCCGCGGGGGCGAAGCCAGTGGCCTCCACAGGCAAAGGGTCTAAGGTTGCTGGAGCTTCTTCGGCTGGCCTGTGGACTTTGTCCTCCTGTCAGATGGCTGTGCAGCTGAGCATATCAGGCATTCCATGTTCTTCGGAATGCTTTGGTCCGGTGGGTGAGGGCATGAGTGCTCTTCTTGTGGCGTGGTTGAATACCACTGCTCAAGGCATCATTGTTCACCTAGGGGACATTGATTTGGATTTCCTGGGGTGCATTTCTGCCATGGGTTCCACACTCACCCCTCCTGTTCCTATCCCTGCGAGACCTGGATTTGCTCACCTTTTGCCTTTTGAGTCTTGTGTTCGCAGAGCTGAGAACCAGCTGTGGGGAGATGGTGGCTTCGGGTTCCCTGGACCTCCCTGGGTTCATGGACTGCTGTTCTGACAGCCAGGGATCGTCCTGATCAGGTCTGCACCCTGTCCATCCTTGGTGAGATGCTATCAGAGATTAGCTTCTGCGGGTTTTTGACACTGGCATGGACATCATAATTGTCTGGTTTGCTGACGGGTCCCGGAGTGACCCTTGGACCTGATGCTGACACATTCAAGGCAAAGAAGAAATTGAGACTGACTCTTTGTTCATCATTTTCTGTTGCCTTCTCTCATGATAGACTAGTCACCCTCCATGACTTGATGCAGGGACAGTTGGATCATGGTGATCTGGAGCTTCGATCAATCCCTGGGACATTCCTGTTTTCTGTATCAAGACGAAGTCTGGGAAATGGAGGCTGCTACAATACCTCCAGAAGGTTAATGCTATGATGGAGAGCATGGGGATGTTGTAGGCTAGCATGCCTTCACCTGCCATGCTTCCTGCTGATTGGCTAGTCCTCATTGTGGATCTGAAGGATTGTTTCTTTACAATTCCTTTGCATCCCGATGACAGACTGAAATTTGCCTTTCTGGTGCCAGCTATCATTAATGCTGAACCCACACAGAGATATCAATGGAGATTTTGCCATAAGGCATGCGAAAATTTGCTGGCATTTGCCAATGATATGGAGCTGCAAGTGACTCCAGAAACAACCTCCTTGAAATTATTTGAGGGTCAAAATAATTTTTGGGACAAACAGTCCCGCATCTGGAGGTGCAATTATTTTTTTTTGCATTCAGTGCAGACACTGCATGAATGATGTCCAGATATTAATGGACTTTTACATGGTTGTGTCCCTATATAGGACTGACCACAACACAACTGTCTCCTGTTGGGAAGGTAGAATTAGAAAGAAATTATAAATATGACTCTGTAGCCAGAAAGGCTAAGGAAGAAATACAAATGATAGCACGGTTTGAATAATTCAAAGAAACCGGGCTGGTATGCCAGAACACATTCTTTCCTGCAATAAAACCAAGCTGAGACCCCTCTTCCCAGCCTTATAAGGAAAGGTCTAAAGGACCCTGAGATAACTCAAAATATGCAAAAACAGCAATTTCTGTATGTCGCACACAAATGTTACTGTATTAGTATACTTAGAAAGATTGGTTAGTGAAGGAATAGAATATTCAAATGTATAGGTTATATAAGTAATTGAAAAAGAGAATTCTCTCTTGTTTCTTTTAGCCCTCTTGGCTCTCTTGGTCTCTCTTGCTACTCTCTTACTACGTTCTCTTGGTTCTCTTAGCTCTCTCTCTTAGCTCTCTTGATTCTCTTAGCTCTCTCTTTTAGCCCTCTTGGTCTCTCTTGTCTCTCTTGGTTTTCTAAGTTCTCTTGGTCTCTCTTAGCCCTCTTGCCTCACTCTTTCTACACTCCTACTGCTCTTTTTTCCCCAGCTCTCTCACTTCTGTTCTGTTACTCTCTTTCTTAGCAATCTTAAGTCTTGATCTCATGTATTCATATTTTACCCCTTTTTGTATTGTTCTCTCTGAGCCCACTTTGAGCTCTATCTGCTGGGTCATAGCAGGCTCCCTCTCTCTCTATCCCATGCCCTGAAATAAACTTCTACCACCTAACTCGATTATAGAGGTCTTTGGTCCCAGACCATCCCAGAAAACGTCTCCTACAGTCTCCCTTGTTTGGTCTGTTAAAGGGGTACTCTGATTTAAAGTCATCTCTGACACTGACCCCAGAGGCACAGTAGATGCTGGAGGAGGTTCTGTGAGCAGTTTCTGCTCTTCAAGTTTATTACATTAATCTTTCCATTGATGTCGCTGGTTTTTTTCATTGCCACTCCAGATTCGCATTCCACAGGTATCATTGGCCAATGAAAACACTTGAAAGGCCATTGCTACCTGGAAGGATGGATCTGAGTGGCAGGTTTTAGAGAGTCATGAGGCTGGATCAGCCCAACTGAAAGAATTACAGACTGCTGTCACAGCACTTCATAAGTTTTCCCAGGCACCTTTCAATTTGGCCATGGATTCTGCCTCTGTGACCAGATTGGGAGCCATCCACAACCAGGTGTTGATGTTGGACATTTGTTTCATTTATTTATTTTGTTTTTTGTTGGTTTTGGGTTTTTTTGGGTTTTTTTGTAATAATGAATGGGTGAGATATCACCTTAAAAATTACAGCTTTCTGATTGTATGGAGTATTGTATTTTCCTATTATTTATCCTTTTGATTGTTTATAATGTTGCTAGTTTCTCTGTTCCTTTTTCTTTTTCCTTTTCTTTTTGTTTAAACCAAAAAGGGTGAGATGTCTCCCTGAAAACTCAGCTTCTGAGCTTGCTGACATGGTTTTCTAANTAAGTACCGGTAGTTAGGTTGTCCCAGCACATAATGGGTAAAAAATTCCCCGGGCAGGCCAGAAGGACAAAACAAAAAAAAAAAGGACACCTAACCCTCAACACCTTCAGCAAGTAATACAGCAAGGCAGTAGCCTTTCCCAATTTTAAGGCAACAACTTTGCTTTTGTCCTGAGCCACACTTCCCACCATATAAGAAAATGAGTCTCACAATGGGTAGCTGAGGCCTGGGAACTGAGATACTACACTTTAGTGTTTATGAGTGTAAATTAGCTAGATTGACAGGACCTTTTAATGACAACATTCTTTAAAATATTAAAATAGTACATAAAAGCTGCATTTTAATTTTGATCCCCCTAAACAACATCAGCAAATGGCCAATAAAGATTTATTGCATCATAAAAAAATAAAGTGACATGACAAGATGTATGTCATCTTGTCCTGCTACTTACAGAGATGAGGAGGGAGGTCAATGAGAAAATATTTATTATTCTCTTCTGTACTAAGAAAAATAAATAAAATCACAGTTAATCAGATGAACTATTTATAAATTACAACTTGTAATAAGGGATGGCAGACATTATAGTGAAAAAAATTCCCCTAGTTTATTTTTATTCTGGTGGTCAGCAGAGCAGGGACAGGGGAAACCGAGAGCAGCAAAGTGTGGCATTCCACCCTCATGTCTACCCTAATAGGCTTGGTGGGGCCCCCTGTTTGCAGCTGGCAAAACTCCAGAAATTACCCCACAATATCTGTTTTAGCAGGCTCAGCAGGAGATCCTGCAAACAGCCTTCACCCACTGAAAGCCTGAATTTCAGCTGTCCCTGCCAGAACTGGGATATTTTCAACACACAATCCAGAAGGACACCAGCTAAGCAACCAGCAACTTTGTAGACAAGATAAAATTATGAAACTCTTCCCCTTTTTATTGTAGGAATGTATATTTTTCCCTTTGAAAAGGGTAATTATACAGGGTGGGTGATTGTGTGCATGTACACAAAGCGTTTGCTCATGCAGAGCCCTCTCTTCTAAAAGTTTTAAAATTAATAAATTAACAAAAAACCTGCTTAATAAACTGCTTTTCAAATGAACCTACAAAAAGCAGGCTTGACAAGAATTTTTAAAAATACCAAAACAACATAAATACATGTATCAATAGTTACCTTTCCCTAGGTTGTCAAATATTATGTATGCTTAGTTTGAAAAAAAGGTGCTTTGACATCACTTATTTATGACAGAACCAAATTCCAGGAAGAATGATTTAATTATTACTTCTGGATATCAGTTATAAGCAGAAATTAGAGCTTTTTTGGTTATATAGGGTAGATGATCCACTACAAAACCACTGTGCTTACTCTTTTTACACAGCTTTCAGCCATCATAAAAAGCTTTTTTAACCTTCATCGCTCCCAATTTTCAATCTGGTAGATTACCTATTCTAAAAATAGGCAAGATGTTATAAATCAAAACAGAGACTGTGACCTTTCAAAGCAGAACAGGCATGAAGAACCTTACTGTCTACCATAGTGCTTCAGCAAAACATCATGATGCTGGAACACAAAAGGAAGTTGTTATCAGTTGTAAACTGTAAGTTCATTCCTAGAAATCAAGATTTCCTTGAGTGGAATACAATGTAAATGACAAGAAAAGAGAAGAGAAAAAGCCTGAGTGATCCATACAGACTCAATATCACTAACATATAAAAGGGAAAAAAAACACAGATTATCCTTACTAAATAGTAATTTTCACTTAATTCAGTGAAGTTGCTGACATGCCTGCATTTTGAAAGGGTAGAAAGAGAAATAAAGTCTTCCCAAGAGGGAAAAAAACAGAGAGCTGTTACATATGAATAAATGTTGAGTACACTCAAGAGATTATGTATGTAATTATTTGAAGGTTACTTAATTAAATTTAAAAACAGCTTTAATTCTGTATAGAACACTTATATAAACTGCAACCACTTTAATTTCAAACCTCTGGATTTACTGCACCTGCTCTTTGTATCCCTAAGAAATTCAAATGCAAGAAGCATATTTGAACTTACGTCCTTGCTGATCAGAAAAAAAAAGAAACTCTAAGATCCTTGTTTGACAACTGAGGAAGCAGCTGAAGCTTTAGATATCATTTTACTCCTAAACATGACCACTTTGAAACTGGGCAGGCTCCACCAAGTGTGAGCAGCAATGAAAGCAGTGCTTCACTCAGCAAAATTGATATATCAACATAAAAAACTAGCATGGTGATGGTTTGGCTGTTGAACTCCATGGGTGTAGAAATTCCTTCCCCTGAGAAGTCAGCAGGAGAAGTCTGGCATGTGGTCAACCCAGTCCAATGCAATGCAATGCAATGCAACGCAACGCAATCCAATCCAATCCAATCCAATCCAATCCAATCCAATCCAATCCAATCCAATCCAATCCAATCCAATCCAATCCAATCCAGTTATCCTGGAAAGCCCCAGGCCATGCCAGCCCCCTAGCAGCAGTGACATGGGCACTGTGTCCAGCCTGGTTTTGCTCAATCCCAACAGGCTGGCTTAGCTGTGCTTTCCCTGATTGTGATTTATCAGTAAAACCCCTGTGAATGAGGCTCCCTGTAAACACAGAAAAGTCAACACCTGGCACACTGAAACCAACAGAGAAAATATGGAATAAATCAGAGGCACACTTTGAATAAAGGTTTGTGTGTCAGTGCCCACAACATCAATGCAGGCCCAGCCCAACAGTAACACCCTTGTGTCACAGAATGGAATGCTGTGACAGATCCCAGCATTTACACTGCTCTGAGTGGTGTGGACACAGTGCAGGTGGGTGTGATGACAACTTCTGGCCTCCAGATTCCACAGCTTGAAGGACAAAATCAGGGGAACTTGAGCAGGCCCAAGTGCCACAGCATGGAAGGAGGCGGCAGTGGGGAGCACAGTAGTTCCATGCTCAGTTCCAGCCTCTTTCTAAGCACAGCAGCACCATTTCCCAGATGTCTTCCTGTTCCACAGGGCAGTGTAGCCACAATAAAAAGCTTGGGCTGCTGCTCAGATGCTCTGATAGGAGTGTGAATATCTGGGTCCAGCTCTCTGCCAGGATGGTGCTTGTTTTCTGAAGTCTTGGGACTCCTCATTGACTCCACATGTTCAAAGAGCATGGAAAAATGTCTGGGGTTTTTGGATTTTTTCTTCTGTTGCCCTGAAAACTCAGCTTCTGAGCTTGCTGACATGGTTTTCTAAAGACTTTCCCAGGACAGTAACTGTAAACATAGATATGTGTACATTCTTTCTGTTACACATCTTGTGATGGGCATCTCTCATGGCCAGTGCAGTGGGAAAGTGTTATCCTGACCATCCAATCCCTGGCCGTGGTCAGAAACCTATAAATCCTGGGAGGAAAAATAAACTTTCTCTTCTTTTCATCACACCTCGACCTGTGTCCGTGTGATCTATTCAGCACCAGCAGCAACATTCTTCCCTCAAGATCTACACTAAAACTTACTTGTTTCCTTTTGGTTTCATCACTATGGTCTGTGATTTTATCATCTCAGCTCCCATTACGATATTGTTCCACCTACTCTATGATTTGTTACTATTGCCAAAGACAGGCATCCACCCAGCTGTGCAATCCACTACTCCCTCAGGTGATACTGAACTACCTCAAGGCAGAAAGCAGAAGCCTGCACCCCAAAATGAGCACCTAACCCCAGGCTGTGACCCCCTCAATCTGTGTCCTCACCTTGATGGACCATGGAGCTGGTGTTCCCCTGTGACAGCCTTGGAAAGGCCCAGGGAGGGAGCCCTGTCTGCTCTTGCATCTGTTTGTGTGCAGATGAGCCTTTTATCATACAATATAAATATTATAAATGTTTGCCAGTGATATCTGATAAATAGCTGTAAATCTCCCTCCAAAATTTAACAGGCAAAATGTCTTGATATTTAAGTCAAATTATCAATTGCAGAGACAGGGAGAAATCTTGTAGGCATAAAGTCTGTTTTCCTTAAGTTTGCCTTCACCTCTGGGAACTATATAATTCCTACCCAAGCCCCCCAGAGTGGCTCCGACCTCTTGCCTGCTGAGACAAAAGTAATGAGCTCATTTAAATCTTGAGCTTTACTTAGTCCTGATGCTTGAAAATGTGGAATATGTAAAATTCCCCCAACAAACACAGGTTTCAGTGCTGAGAAGGTTCAGCTTCCTAATACCAGTGTGTTCAAAAGAAAGTTGCTTTGTTTACATGAATTTGGCTTTCAGAGTTTTTCCCCAACAATCTGGACAAATTTAAATCAGTAGAATATTCAGGCAAAGTTACAGATTTCAGTGCACAGAGAGTTTAATGTACAGAACCTCCTAACACACAACAGACCTTCTTTAAACAGCAAAGGCTGGAGGTTGCTTTGTAAAAAGAAAGATCACTGCAGTAGGTCAAGATTTTATGGATAATGTGAGTCTCAAGAGAATATGCAGCCACAACTGCCATGTCTGAGGGCAAGTGATGCTTGCAATATCACCAGACACAGTAAAAAACCAAGAGGGTTAAGAGAGAGGAGGTGGCTGGGATGTAGCTGAGCTGCAGAAAGATTAAGTGAAGCCAGGACACTTAAATCTAGTCAAATTTCCAAAATCAACGTAAGTCATAAGGAATCCCAGGGTTCTAGGCAGCTAAGGCAACTAAAAATGCAAGCAGAATATATAATTCTCTTGTACCCCAACAGCAAATGGAAGGACTGAGACAATAGCAGCTCTTACTGCCACTGACTTCCAAGAAACCTAGATCCTTGTCTCCTGAAGGAGTTGAGCTTTTATTTCTCAGCATGATGTCGGTGCAAATGTGCTCTTCTTCCTTCCCTTCTCCTCCATCCCAGCTTTCCCATGTTCCACCAGCCAAAAAAACACCCAGCAGCAGGATAAGGGCTAAAAAAGGGTGTGGGGAGAGGGAATTACAATGGAAAGCCCCTCCAGACTGCATTCTGTAATCAAATAACTGCAGGTTCTGCTCCAGGCCAGCCCATTTTCCCTCTGGCTGTTGGCTATTCCTCCCCACAGAAAAGAGCTGTTATTGTGCTCTGCACAGGTGCATAGAAAAGTGTCTAAAGAGAACTGATGAACGCAAGGCATAAACAAACGCAAGTGTGGTCTTCTCTTCAAGAAAATAATTCAGCCAATGTGAAACCCCTCCTTGTAATAAATTAGCTCCTAAGAGAATTCAAAAGCTGACCTCTGACCTCCTCCTGTATTATTCTCATGACCACCACTGGGAGAGAAGGTCAAGTTGGTCAGTTCTTCTCACAAGTCACTGATGCCTCTTTAGCGAAGGAGGGGTGGGGGAGGAAGGAAAAAAGAAAGAAGAAGAGAGGGAGGGGGGAGAAAAATAAAATTTCCTTCTCCATTGAAACAGGGACTTAGTAAGTAAACCAGGAGGCCCAAGCCTCCCCCGGCAGCTGTCCAATTTTACAACACATTTATAAGTGTGCTGCTGTCTAAATATCCTGAACACGGAGAAATTCCACACCATGGCTACAGCCAGGGGCCGGCTCCATGCTGCCAGCTGCAGTGGGATCCTTCCCTCTGCAAAGCCAGAGCATGGGGAGCCAAGGGAAAGGCCACGACTGGCAGCTCACTTTGGCTGCCTCACACATACTGGGCTCCTCTCCTGACTGCAGGCATATGAAGAAGGTTTGGGTGCTAAAAATAGAATAATTTGTTAAGTGGCACATTCCACCTACCCGTGGTTGGCACACTTTAAGTTCATTCATACTCACAAGACATTTTTTGCCAATCTCTTCCAACCTTTTTTACTTAGTGGACAGTAATTTTTGCAATAAAACAGCATGATATTGTGTCAGATGACCTTTGTCAATAAAACCATAAATTTATTTGCTTCCCATGTCACATGCAGTTTCATAGGAAACCCCTCTTTTGACAGTCTGGTTAGTTACGGGAGTCCTGGTAAATGGAGCTCTCTGGAAAGTATTCTATCTGTAGCTGGCCAGAACTTGATTTATTTTGCCAGCATATACATCAGGCTGGGCTGTGAAAATAGCCCACTTTTATTTTTACTTGAAGTACAAAAGCTGCTCTGTAGTTTCAGTACCTCCCATTGCCTGGGTACTTCTCTACACTTTGCATTGCTGAGAGGGAAGACTGGGACTTTCATCAGAAAAATAGATTGAATATTTCCCTTGTTAGAATATTCATCTCAAAGTCCATTTCATTACCTGTCAGCAAAGAAGAATGTTTTTATCTCTGCATTCATCAGTATATAATACATCTACTTGGCAAATCATCTCCACTGTATCCAAGCTCCTTCCTGTAGCTCCATGATAAAGTCTGCTGAGTCACTGCTTTGCAATTACTCTATAAAAGTATAAAGAAGTGAACATTGTCGCATTAATTAAATCTGAATTGTACAATTCTATTTTAAATGATAGTATAGTTAACTTGGAGATAAGAGCTGAACACAAAAAAAGCAAGAGAACAAAAAAGGCAACACATCTCTATGCAGACAGAATGAATATGTTTTTTTCCCTAATATTGTTAATAAATCATAGTAAAATTTATAAGGGAAATTATATTCTTGGGACGGAAAAAAAACCCAATCAGCATGGCATCTTTTAGTTCAGTTTTAAGTTGCACAATTTTTTTAATGAATTCACATTGTTTAAACAATTTTTTATACTTTCATTTTATACCCTACTGTTCTTCCCAGTTTTGTACAATAACACTATTGTGACAATATCACTATTAGTAAAAAACTAATTTATAACCTTTCCTCTGGTAACTATATGAATTTTGTGTTTTAGCTACTTAAAAGGTAGCTAAAACACAAAATTAGTACCTTAGTAGAAGGTACTACTTACTTTAGTACCTTCAGTACTTTCATAACCTTCTTATGAAATTTCTCTTTTATGAAATTAGAGCAATTTTTATCTTTTATCTTAGCAAATCAAACAAGTAGATCAAACAAGGTAGAATGAAATATTGTTGTCATTCTAGCATTAAATACTACATCTATTGTCTATTAGCTTTCAAATCTTGATTTCCATTTCTGTCTTTTTGGAAACAATGTAAGAATAGAAACAGATTGTTGATTCTGACATGTGACTCATCCCAACCCAAAATGGTGCATTTTCCAAGAGAGAAAAGAAAACCTGATATAAACATCACACAGCCAGCTCTATACTCATACTCTATATGACCCAAGTTGTGATGGCAATCAGTTACTGTGAAAAATAAAACAAGAATCACAATAGAGTCCATAACCACAGAATTTCCTGCTTCACTAAAGTGGGAAATGGTAGAACCTAAGCCGTCAGTTTAATTTCAAGTATCTGAACATTTCAGAATAAAACTGCAGCTGAGATAATTGAAACAGCCAAGTGTTTCAGAGCGAGGCTACTGGTGATCTTACAGTTGCTTAATGATCTGAGTAAAAACAAGCAGCACGATCAAGTCTCATTTAATAATTCACAAACAAACACCATCGTAAGGGGCTGTGGTTGTCTCATTATCAAACAATACAGGTTCTAAAATTTAATGAAGCCGGACATACTTAGGTTATTTCCCTGCTCAATAATTTTACTGTCAGATTTCCTATGGCTTTTCCCCAGGAGCACCAGCTGTTTTCACCATCTTTACCCACACAGTATTACTACTGGTTCAAGCTGAGGGACTGAAAAATAAGAGAATTGATGCAGAGGGCTTGGAGGAGGCTGAAAACTACAACATATTTCCCCTACACTTCAACCAGATACCTGAGATGTTGAAAGCCTTCAGGACAATGTCTTTTACCAGCTGGCACAGCACAGACATCAAATCGCTGCACACGAGGCAGAATCTAGAATAATGACTGAATGGAAAAGCTTCTCAGTAGTCACCCCTAATAAACTTACTAGAGAGATGTACTAAATTTGGTAGAGCTCATGTGGGGATTCCTCCATTTTTTCATGATAATAGGTATCAATCATGAGATCTGTGAGGCCATTAATATCCATTAATGTCACTGCAAGCCAGTGAGTGCCCAAACAGGACTCTCGTCTCACAGCCCATGCTGTAGCTTCTGTGGGAGCAGTGTAAGCCTAAACCAGGGTGGAACTGAGACACTGTTTAACTTGTTCATCAGGGATTGTATGAGGGGTTGATGCCACCTCAGCAGTTCACTGATGGTACAATGCAGGAGGAGCAGCCAATAGCCCTAAGGGCTGTGCAGCCCTTCAGAGGGACTCAGTTTGGAGAGGTGGGCAGAGAGGAACCATCTGACATTCAACAAGGGCAAATGCAGGTCGTGCACCTGGGCAGGTGCCATGTTGCACTAAGATGTTTACCCTAAATGGTTTCTCCCTGTGCTCCCCTCCTGGTTTTGTGATGTTGGTTCCTTCCCCTTGCCCCACCCCTTTGGTCTCGTCCCATCTGCTGTAATTCTACTCTCCCCCACCCCCCTCCCCCCAGTATAAAAGTCCCCACCACTGCGTGCTCAGTCTGTTTTTTCCCTGCAGTTTGTTCCATGAATAAGCTGGGACAGTGTCCCGGAAGAGAGAGCCTCCTTTGTCTTTTACCTTTGTCCTTGCTGAACCCCCTCCCAACCCTCAGTGGACTGCAGCTAATTGGGTGATTTATTGGGGATGGGAGCAAAGGGATTTTGGCAGGCAGGAGCAACCCTGAGCATTTACACAGGCTGGGGGCTGATGTGCTGGAGAGCAGTTCTGTGGGGAAGGACTTGGGGGTCCTGGTGGATGACAAGCTGTCCCTGAGCTAGCAGTGCTCTGGGGGACAAGAGGGCCACTGGAACCCTGGGCTGCATCAGGAAGAGCAGTGCCAGCAGGTCAGGGAGTGATGCTGCCCCTCTGCTCAGCCCTGTGAGGCACATCTGGAGCAGGGCCAGCAGAGGCTGCAGAGATGAAGGACCTGGAGCATCTCCCTGACAAGGAAAGGCTGAGGGAGCTGGGGCTGTCCAGCCTCGAGAGGAGCCCCAGCTGGGAGGGACCCTCAGCCCTGGGTGTCCCCGTGAGCAGGGAGGGCTCAGAGCAGGGATCGGGCTCTGCTCTGTGGGGCCCAGCAATGGCACCAGAGGAATGGGCAGGGACTGATACCCAGGAGGTTCCACCTGGACATGAGGAAGAACTTCTTCCCTGGGCAGTGACCAAGCCCTGAGCAGATTGTCGAGAGAGGTTGGGGAGTCTCCTCACTGGAGATACTCCAGAACCATCTGGACACAATCTTGTGCTGTGTGCTCTGGGATGGCCCTGCTGGAGCTGGGAGATGGGATCAGCTGCTCTACTGTGGTGCCTTCCAGCCTGACCCATCCTGGCGATTCTAAGATTATGATTACCTGAGTCAATAACCTTTCCTCTCTCACTCCACCCAAAACCTGCTCAGGAAATATTGCCTGATGCATAAAGAAAAAGCAATAGTAAAAATGTAAATAAAATTGCATACATTGTCACTTATTAAATTACAAGGTGAAACTGTTGTCCATTCTCACATATGCTCATAATGTCATCATCTGTGAATAGATCACAAATCAGAAAAGGAGTCAATTCATAAGAAAATGGAGGTGACGAGTACTGATAAATACACAAAGTTCAGGGCAGGAAAAGCCAAAATTGTCTGATATTTATAAGATTTTTGTCAATACAAGTGGAACAGAACTAGCCTACATTGACACAAAGAGCCCTCTGGAAGCTGAGAGGCCTGAACCCAAAGAGCTGCCAGGCAGGCAGCCTCAGCTGCAGCCCAGTATATTGACTTTGCGTTCAGAACATTTGCTCTCTTCTGCTCCACCACCACCACCACCACTTTGCTGCTTTCACGGAGTTGTGAGCTTTACTAAGTACCTCTAAAAAAAAAAAAAAAAAAATCTAGAATGAAAAAAAAACATCAGAAACATTCCTATACTGTTTTCAAAACATTTAAAAGCAGTGCTGAATTCAGCCTCAAGTTATTCTTGGCTGATAGTGCTGTATTTGGGGGCAGGGGAAAGACACCAAAAAGCAACACAATAAAAAGGGTGTGCAGTTGAGCTAGTCAACATTTAAGCAGAATAAACTCAGCCATGTGGAGTAAGATGGCCACCAATCCTCTCTAAACTTTGCTTGAACCTTGTAACAAAATTGGAGCAGCACAGGGGGATTTCACCCTACCGATTCCCCATGTATTTCTCCCATGTTCAGCACACAACAGATTAGGGGGGACTGGCAGGTGTCAGACAAAGAGATACAAGTCTTTAACACCCTGCACTCCCTCTGTTGTGTCACAGCAAAGAAGATGAAAAACTGCTTAGGTTCAACTTGCCCACTTCTGAGGGTCATTTCTACTTCCACACTACAAAGAAAAATTAGTTCTTTCCAAGAACAGAATTCCTTGTGAATCCTTCTATAGATTCCTGTTTTCATAACTAAAATAAAAAGGTTAATGTAATTTAATTTCCTTTATGATCAAATATTTGGCTAATAGAATCTTCATGTGTTTCAGAGGCTCCTTAAAAATTCTGAATGGTGTTGCCACAGAAGTAAAAGCAGAAACACTCTACAAGTTAAATAACTTCCAAAATACAATTTAGTTTTCATGACAAATGTGTAATAATTTGTGCTTTGTATTTAAATTAGGATTAAAAGTATTTTATCTTAATCTGTTTCCACAACATTCACTCCATTTTTGGATAATCTATAGTAGCTTCAGCAAACTGTTATTTTATAAATTATAGCTGTATGTCATTAATAAGCACATTAAATTGAACCACTGGAAGTTTCCCTATACTGAGAAAATTGCTCAGCATGTTTTAAAATTGTGGTAAGTTTTTTAAAACTTGTTAGGTCTGCAGTGTTGAACTGCTATGGTTTTAGAGAACATGAGCTGCTTTTACTTCCATAATGTGAACAAATTCAATAAAATTAGGGAAGTCTGTCTGAAAGTGCTTCAACACTAAACTGTGTTATATACACTCTAGTGTAAAAACAATTTGAATTACCTTCATCTAAATCTAAATTTTTTAGCATTTTCAGATTAACTATTTTGGTAGTGATTTTTAAAATCAAGACATGAGTATTACAAACATTTAAGTGATGCTATGGAATGAATCCTTATCTCTGACCAAGTACTTGCCAAATTCAGCTCAAATCTGGGCATACTTTTGATTGCCTTGAAGGTGTAAGAGCTTTTTATTCAGCTTTCTAAGAGAGCAGTGTGATTACTTAGAGGCTAAGGCTGAGGAGCAGATGTTTTTCCAAACCATGAAATTTTGAAAGATTTTTGTTTTAGAATTATCCAAAATTGGAATAAAATCTCCAAAACTGTTGTGAAACACAACTTTTTATAGTTAATTGAAATTTAGTTCTTGAACTAGATGAAATCATTTAACAAAAAGATACCACTAAATTCATTCAAGTATTGACAGATTAAATGAGCTGTGAAGAAAAACAAAGTTAATATATGAATTAGATATTCCAGATTTAGGGCTTATAAAATGAGTTAGAAAAGAAAAATGAAGAGATTTGCCTGAGTTAAGGCTGCTGTAAGGCACAACTGGACCATGCCATATTTCCATAACAAACCCAATGTCTCCTGTCTGTTCAGTAACAAATGACAAATGTCATTTAATAAAAATAAAAACAAAGATCCATTTCTCAAAATTACACATTCACTGTTTTTCAGGAAAAAAAAAAAAGCATTAACTCCTTCTTAAATCTCCATCACCCTCAGGTTTGCCAGCATGCAAAATAAACCAATTTCCTGGGCTTATAAGCAGTTTGCCAACAGCCTCTGCAACAGGGAACTGGGGCAAATATTTTCTGCTTTGAAGTATCAGGGACGGCCTGAACTGTCTTTGTTTATGAGTGAGTTTAGGATCCAGTGAACTAGAAAACAACTGTGCCGTAACAATCTGAACTAGAAAAGACAAAAATGCTCTATTCTGGCTCCCTGTACCTTCACTCTGTAATGCTGTGCAGTGTTTAACTGCAAATAATTGTTACAACTAAGTATAAAAGCTGGTTTATTTTCTGAACTTCATAGGATTTTTACACATTTTATTTTCCTCCCCACTATGGAGTTGTTCTTTTTAGAAGTGTTTGTAAGCAATCGGTTTTAAAAGGGCTGCAGGGGACTTTTCCCTACTGTGTTAAGCTGTTTTGATATTCTTTTACAAGCACAGTCTTAAAGTTTTTCTCCCAGATGCATTGTCTTACTAATCAGCTTTATGAGGTTCAAGGTCGCCATTCAACATTAATTATTCATTGTACAATTCACAGATGGGGACGATGCTGAAAATGGCAAATCATATGAGTGTGGAAAAACACATTCACAGAGCATCTTCCCCATATTCCTTCAGATCAGAAGGAGTAGGAAAGCAGAAGAAAAAAAAAAGATATAAAATTAGCATGGTACTGTGGAAATCATGCAGAAAGATCACCTCCAGGAATATTGGTGGCTTTCCTGACTTTATACAGAAGTTTCTAGTGACCTTAAAATTAACTAGAATAGAAAAAAGGAACATTGTGAGCACTGGTATCAAAACAGTCCTATGCCCAAGCTAAGGCAGCCATAACGAAATTACGAAGAACAAACAAGGTATTTAAAATGCAGTGATTTACAAAGTCTAAATGGGTGAGAGAAAAAAGCTATCTGTGAATGAAAATTTGTAGCATGGGAAGAGGGTATAAATAGCTCATATTTATAGTAGTCCTTGCGTATGTTTTAAATCTTTGCAGTGTCAATTTTGGAAAGGTTTTTTTTCTTCTTTAGGCAAGCCAATACTTGTCACACTTTAACAGTGGCAGGAATGATGTCATCAGCAAAAAATAAGCCTTTTTTCAAAGGGCTATTTAGATTTTGGCAAACTGGTGTGGGCAAGCTGCTCCAACAGATTCTGCCTGCTCTCTCCTCTGCTGTACTCATTCCTTAACTTATTAAGGATTCAAGAACAGTTGAGGCTTTGAAACCATGCACAACCAGAGCCAAAAACTCCTATTATAAGTCTAATTATTCTCAGTTCCCTCCATACACATTTTAACAAATATAGCACTTCTCTGTGTACAATATACTGGCTTAACCGAACCCTTTTTAATGATAGTACCATATTAAAGACCTTCTGTTTTCTTTTCTGGTGTCCTGTTTTACAGTTAAAATACAAAATACTTGCTACCTCCACTCAATCAAACTTCTGCAATTACTTGGTGTCTCCTGATAGTACTTCAGCAACTATTTTTATCTGCAGCTGGAATGCTTTTCTTTCCTCTGCATCTTTATTTCTTGGTTTGTTTAGACAAAACATGCAAAGCTGATTTCAAAAATAGGGTTTACAAAGTGCAGGTCACTGCCAGATGTTATTTGATACTTTAAGGCTAATGCTCTGTGTCCAGAAAAGTGGGCCCTGTGCTGATTCTCTTGTCAATAACAACTGAGCTGACAATTGGATGTGATGCAAAATAAATATTGAAATTGATACCTTAATTCTGGCAAAAAAGGACTGTTTAGGTTCTTTCACCAGCAAGTTGTATTTTAAAACATTACCAAGTCCTAAATGCTTGCAAGCGCATACATGTGCAACAATAACCGTGTGCATTTACAAAACCTTTTTTGGTTATCATGAACACTCAATTTTTCTGCATAAATGATTTTTAATGATAGATTAGGAAAAACTACAGCAAGTTTTAACTAGTCACCTTATGCTGCCTACATACTATGTTCCTTTTTTTAACATCTGAATGCTTACAGCACAGAATTTCATTACCAACAAAATAGATAAGGAAATTAGCCATATAAATACACTGCTGAAATAAACAATTTTTTATTTCCAGGTCTGTTTTATGCAGGAGTGAAGCATATGAAAAAACAGTTTCTCTGAATGGACAGAGAGAAAGTGTTTACAGTTATTAAAACAATTTAGAATGTGAAATGTTATGTCCTTTGATATTATTGTAAATATTTTTAAAAAAATCTATATTTTTAACTTTTTCATCATTTCATCAACATAGTTAATTTTGACTGTAAATTAAAGCATGGTACTCCCCATCCCCTGAAATATATATACTTTCCAAATTCTGTCTAGAAGGTGTGCAGTTAGGTTGACAGAGAGCCAATTTGAGATATCAGCTATCCATTTTTCTGGTTTTCTTTCCCTGTTTAGAATTCTGTCATTTGCTCCATGGTACCTGCTAGGATCAGCATCATCTCTGTTATTTTCAACTTGGAAACCAGGCTTGCAATTTGAGCAAATACAGCTCAATACTGGCTGCACCAGCCTATGCTGGAAGGCAAATGGCACTCATGGCTCCGAAGAGCAGGACAATGATAGTGGTTTCATTTCAGGAGGCCAGATCACTGCCTGCAGGCCTCCCACTGCTTTTCACTTCCCAGCTTTAACAAAACCTGTGCCTGCTTTACTCCCAGAGTAACAAATTAACCTAGGCATAGCTCCTGGCCCTCCAGCACTGGGGATCTTTTTCTCTGACATTAAATTGGGAAGGAAAAAGGAAGCATTACATTTTACCCTGCTCTTGTTGAGGATCTGTCCTGGGTTGCAGTATATTCTATCACCATCCTCATGTACTGTTGAAACCAGGTGAGGCAGTGCTCCCTGC
>NC_031773.1:70556021-70564441 GCF_001522545.3 Parus major | reverse complement strand
CTTCAACAAGACCACCTCATCTGGACGACTACCATCACCCTAACAGGGTTCCAGGCTGTATTCTGACTCTGTCAGTGTTTTTGATATTATTGCATTTATTCTTTTTATCATTTTCCTATTAAATTATAATTCTGACTTGCGATCTCTCACTGGTTTGATTTCAAACTAGTACAGGATCTCTGCTCATGCAGTCTCTGAGCAAAAGTGGTTCATCTGAAAAAAATCCAAAACCACCAAAGCAAACTTTTCTGCATTTTTTTTCATTTGGAGTTTATACCAGACTATGCCATGACCAATGTGAAATTTAACCTTTCAAGTTTGCTGCTTCAGCTTTCCCTTTGATTTCTGTTGACATAAAAGGCATTAAGTGTCTGACTCCAAAGAACAGCGAGTGTGGATACTTGTTGTTCAGCATGGTGGTCTTTGCCTAAATGGGCTGCTTCCTTTGTGTTTCTGTTTTTTCTGTATTTTGACTTATTTTATAAACATTCTGTTCTTAGCCTCCCTGTCTGACTATTCATCCTTACAAAAAATTATACAGCATTGTATAAATTACTTTTCTATCCCCAGAATATTTTTACTTTCTGTAAAAATGTAAAATCACTGTGTTTCCAAAATTATTCACAGTCACATCAAACACTATTTTGAGAAATTACCAATAATTGTCATGGGGTGACTTTACCTTTAAGGTGGTTTTGAGAGCTAAGGAAGTTGAAGTTGCTGGGGGCTGATGGGAGTCTTTTCTCCTGACCAATTATCGGTCACTACTGGGAATTGACAGCAGTTTTGACCATTGAAAAGTGGGATCAACTTGTGAACCCTACCTTAAGATGTAAAGTCAAAGCACTCTTGGGCTCTTTGTTTCCTGGCTGTGAAAGGTAATAGAGCTCTAGCTGGCCTCTTGTTCTCTGCCGGGCCATGCCGGGCGGGCGGGGGCTGGGCTGGGCCCAGCGTCTCCCGGCCGGGAGATGGGGCCTGCGGGGGGAGGTTGTCCTGGGCTCTGGCCGGGTCAAGCCAGTCTCTGGCTCTGCTGCAGGTTTTGCTGTGACTAAATTCACCTGAAACTGCCAAGTGAAGAAAGAAAGGAGCTCTGAACCTGCAGCGGGCTAAGGCGGCGACTACACTTTCCAGAACAGCCATGAGGAATCTTCTATCGCAAACAGCTCCAGCTTCTGCTCCGGCAGAGATCACAAAACCATCTACAAAAGCTTGGGCAAGATTTTAACCCTTTCATTACCCAGATGAGACTTGCAGATTATTTTTTTTTTTTATCCAGAGAAAGAAAAAGAGAGTAATCAACATGAAAAGAGATTTTATAACCTACCAGTGACAGGAAAGAAAAGAAGCTTCAGGAAAGGTAGAGAATAAGGAGATGCTTTTATAAGCTGAAATATCTTTCTGTTAAAGCTATGGAGATGGACAATAAAGTCCTGAAAAAACTCCTTTAATTCATGATAGAGTATATAGGGAGGAATGGAGTGTTCAAAGTGTAGATTTTGAGTAAAAACTAGAGTAATTGTGATACAGTGAAGTGCTCGAAAATTTGAAGCCTTGAGAGGCAATGAGAAAACTGTTTTCTAGTGGAGCTCACAGAGACAGATGAAGAAGACTTTTGCCTTTGAATAACTCATCCTTAAAATGACATCCCTAGACCCATGGCATTTCACCTCACTTCAGAGTGAGGTGAAATGGGAGGAGTAAACTCAGATTTCAAGGCAGCTGACATCAGGGCAATAGAAAACTATAGCAGAAATAGTTTTCTTGTGAGAAACTCCATAAATTAGCAGAAAGAGACTTCTGTTTCTCTACAAAGACTGATGAAAAGACTCTAGCAAGAATTGGGACTGTTTTGAACACCAAAGTATCAAATTTTTTGTCTCTGTTGTCATGTGAACAAAAGAATGGTGGGTAGCAAGGGATAAAAAGGGTTTTCTGAAAGTTTATTCTGGTGTTCTTATTCTTGTAGATTGTTAATAAACTTTCTTTCTTCCTCTTAAGTTTTAAGCCTGTTTTGCTCTTGTTCTAATCCATATCTCACAGCAAAAAAAAAAGTAATTTTTTTAGTTACTGGTTTAAAACCACGACATGAAGACATTAGAGTTGCACCAGCAATTCTACTCTCAAACTTTGGAGGAAACGGAAAACACATAAGAAGGTTAATTTCCTTTCTGAATTTTACACCAGGGACTGCCTTTCTAGAAATTAAAAGTGGCTTAGTTATTATCCAGTCAAATTCAATTATATTTCCACGATGGTGATTTTCTTCTGTATTTATCATCCTTGTATTATTGCGTTTAGGGCATACATTTCTAAAATATTGTTCCCTTGAGCAAAGCAAGGAGGAAAAAGGCAGAAGCAACTCATTTGCAAAGGCTGAGATTTGAAGCAGCTCTTCAGAGTGCTGTGGGCATGAGCTGTCACTGCTTCACACACTGGGCCAGTTGCTCCAAATGAATGCAGCACTCCCAAACTTAATAGAGATGTATTAATTTATGCTGCTTGAGAATCTGGGACAGCTTTTTGAATCACCAAACACACAACAAGAAGCAACTCCCCTGCAGTAATTCTGGATGGAACACTCTGGGCTGTGTTCAGGCTGAGTGGGGCTCATAGATAATGAATAGGATTCCTTATGGCTCCCTTCCCCAAAAATGGAGATAAAGAAGACCCTGAGCACAACCTGCATCAAGCACTGGGGTCACAGTTTAGCAATTACATCATGATGCTGCACTGCAACCAGAGTGTGTTTTATCAGAGCTTCATCTCAAACATCATTCCTAAGAGACTCTCTCAGGTTGACAGTAAGTCAACAGGTGTACAAAGACTCCTGTGGCATAAGTGGAGATGCAGTGCCTGCTTTCCCACTATACATACACAGCACTGTGTTGGATAGCTGGCAACAATGTGCATTCACCCACACTGACAGTCTGAGTAGATAATGCCACTTGTTCTGACTGCAAATTTCTGAGAAGCTTATGCTGAGGAACATGAGGTTTTTTAAAATTCTCACCAGAAAAATGCCACAATACCATGAAATCCCATAGATTTTCTGGGAAAGGAATAGACAGGACTTTCAAAAAGTCAAAGACAAGGCAGACCTTTTCCCGGTTCATCCCACTTGTGAGCACACGTTATGTTACTGGGGAAAACACAACAGGACCCAGAATATTTCACTGGAGAGTTTGGAGGCTGCTGCAGTGCAAAGAATTTAGTAAACCCTTCTCTTCCCTGTCCTGTCTCGGTGCCCAGCACAGCTACTTCCCCTCTGCGACAGGTTCTTGCTGGCTTTACACCTGCAGCTGCAGCTCCTCCTGCCTGCTTCTGGCACTGGTAGCAACAGGAAAAAGAGGTATGGCCGCAGGGCAGCTGAACTGTGCACAACAGGCTCAGACTTCCGGCAGAGAGGCAAAGTGAGACTACAGGACTCCAGCAGGATTTGAAAGCACTGTTTGGTGCTTTCCATATTTGTAGAAGTATTAGCAGATCGCAGCAGAGAAAGCAGAAGGGAAGAAAAGAATAAATGCTGTGGACAGCAAAAGCCAGCATTCCACATCACTGCAGCACCCTCGAGGAATTGGGGCTGTTGTTTTTATAAATGAGTTTTGAATTTCCCACAAGGATACTTAAGGAATCTGAAGGGCCATGTGAAAACAAAAAATATGAGCTGTTATGGCCCTGTCTGTTAGGAATATTACTGGGATGATGTAGGACAAATGGAGACCAGGATAGTGCAGAGATGACACTGCACAGGTGCAATTACTTTTATTGCAGCAATTTTAGACTGATTTACAGGCAGAAGGAAAAGATAAAGACCCACTTAGGAGAATCAGAAAAGAAGGCAACTGCCTTATGACTTTTATTTTTTTTACACTGCTGAATGGCTATCTCGGCATAGCAAAGAAAAAAAGGGTGAGAAAACCAGAAAGGAGAACAAAGAAAGTTGAGCATGGGGAATAAATATAGCCCTGCATCACAGTCTCTGTGAGCTGGGAAGGCCAGGAGGACTTCATTCTCCTTTCAGTCCTTCTACTGGGTGAACTATACAGCACACATCTCTCTTTATGCACTATATTCCAAAACAGAACAGCATCAACATTCTCTTCTTAGTGTTTTGAGACCTACTGGTAAAAAAACCACAAAAAACCCCAAGAAACCGGACCCCCCCCCCCCCCCAAAAAAAACCATCCCAAGATGGCGCCGGCCACGCGGTCTGGGATCCCGTGTTTCCCGCCTTGCTCCTTCTTTACCCCTCCCCAAAAAAAAAAAAATTAAAAAATTCACCACCACATAAAATTCATTCTTCATTTCAGTTTCATGAGAAAAGTGGTTGTAAACCTCCTGGCAGTATCACACTGTATGGTCTTTGCATCTGGCTATGATGTTGTGGTTCTACCTGGTCAAGGTGAACTAAAATAACAACTTGCTTTTTGTACCATTTTTTCACCAATAGATCTCAAAACACTTTACAGAGGAGACTGTAATGGAAATAACATCACCTGACTCTTCACATGCTCAGGCTAAGCAACAAATTGGTGTCAAACTAAGGAAAAGAACCCAGAAACTCAGAGTCTTTTTTTTTTTTTTTTGTGCTCTAACCAGGAAAATAAATACTTCTCAAACAGTAAATTAACCTGACCTTTTCCCTACTCCCCTTTAGAAAAAAAGGCAGTAAAACAAATTTTGTTTAGCCAGGCGAACTTTTACCTGTTCCAAGTCAGTTTTACAGCACTATTTACTATCTGCAACAGATCCATAAAAAGATAATGCTCTACATCATGGCCTGTATTACTTTTATTGTTTGTTGAATTTAAAATGCCATATCTGTACACACAATAGCACAGAAGAGAAGAAGAAAACCAGACTGAAATTTAGACAGATGAAGAGAACTTCTACCTACTACCCATATAGAGTAGGGCACATGAGCAATAAACACAAGGTGGAAATACAAGTTACCATTCCAGTCAAGGCATGCTATAAATATGAAATGCAGTGGTCTCTGTAGAGCATTTGGGTGATCTATTATGTTAATAAACATAGAAATTTTAAATATGTGCAGGTAAACCTGTACCATTCATTCCAAAGTATAAACATTCTCATGTCTAGCCATTACAAACAAGAGAAAGAAAAACCAGGGCCTTGCTTTTCTTGCACACTTCTCTGCCACTGTCACTCCACTAGAGTGATTGAGAGAAATAAAGAAAACACACCCTAGGATAAAAACCATCCCTTCCCCCACTCCTTTTTTTTTTTTTTTTTACTGCTAGTGTCTTTTTAGCAGTTTGTACAAAATTGTACAAAATGAGTTGGTTTATTGAGTAATAGCATAACTGTTTGAATAATTGAAGGAAGTGAAAAGTCACCAAAACAAACACATACAGTCTGCTAATTTTACTCACAGTATCTGAAGTGACATAAGGCAGCTTTTTTTAAAGCTTTCTTGGAAAAACAGCAATTTCCTGTGTTTATTTTGTCTTCTTATTTCAGAAAAGTCTCTGATTTGTGTCAGCAGACACGATCTACATGATGGAAAGTTTTTTACCAACAAGAAGTTTTTACTGCTATGATCAATGGAGAAATAAAACCCCTTCAGTATCACTGCCTCCACAGATTTTTAAAGAAATATTATCACAGGCCTTTCAAATAATTGTCATTCATGGCTTTAAGAAAGAATAATCTCAACGTTTAATTACTAGGACCATTATATAACAACTTATGATCTACTTTATACTCTACATTCTTCCTTAAACTTCATCCATTTTATTCTGCTGAGCAGAATGGAAACTCATCTGGTATTTGTTATATTGTAAGAACTGAGATAATATGTAGTAGGGCTTTTCTATGTTTGTCAATTACAACAGCAGTGAGAATAGAACTTTTACATGATCATCCTGTTGGAAAAAAGTATTTCATGGACAGCATTAAGCCAAATGGATGACATTGTAAAACATTCAGTGTGGGTTTTTTACTACTTTAAGTCAAAACATTCATATTTATAAATGAAGTAGTTAATTATTTTAATGGGCTTTCGGCCGACAGGTATACATTTTGATGACAAATTTTAAATCAGCTGAAACAATCAATGGGGAGGAAAGAAAGTAGGGGACTGTAGATATTAAACCTACCATCAAGTTTCATGAGTTTGCTAAAAGTGCAATTTTGTGAAACAGTATGGAAAGAGAGAAAAAGAAATAGCCTCAGTACAAAGTTTCCCTCCCATAAGAACCATCCCAAAAACCAAATATCCATCAGCAATATCATGAATCATGAAACACAGAATCACAGAATATCCCATGTATAAAGGGATCCCCAGAGATTATTTTTCTACTCTACCAATATTGAGTGAGGAAAACAGACCAGTAAGTTTCTCATATGTAGTACATACACCCAGTTTTATAACATAAGAAAGACTGTGCTTGCACCCATCTCAGACAGACCCTCCCATCCTACTCACTTCTCTTGCCCCTACCTACACACTCACTGAAAAGAGACTCACTATGAAAACCCTCAAGTTTCTGAAGGTTTTCCCAAAATTCACATAATCTTGAAAGAGAAAATGCTGACAACCAGACAATTTGAAGAGTAAGATGAATGCATAAAATGCATTTCCTATGCTTACTTACCCCTAGTAAGAAACCAGAAATAGAGATTCTACACACAACACACCAATTCCCACAAGAAACTTCACATTTCATTCCCTTTTTTGCTTGTAAAGTGAACTTGATTGTCCTCTACTGAAGCAAAAAAACCTGTTAATTTATTGCAGGGATCAAGCAACAGAAATGTGCAGATGCTGCACTTGCCACCCAGACTCCTGACACACAGGTAAACTATCACCAAACCAGTACCTCCTGTTCAGGGAGCACCACAGTGCTGACAGGTTTATAGTAAAGAACGAAGCCCACAGTCACTACTGTCAGGAAAATGGGGTCAAATTCTAACAATAAAGTCTTCAGGAGGGAAGATGCTCCTTTGATATGAACGCTACTTATTCTAAGGCCTTCCACTGCCTATGGTTTCTGTGATGGATAAATATAGAGCATAATTTAGTTCACAGATTGTTTGGCTCCCTGCATTATGAACAGACTCGTAGCCAGCTCCTGACCAGTTTTGCAGGGAAGTTCACTCTCCTCTTTCTGGAGAAAATGCAAGGAAGTCATGCCTAGAGTTATTTGTTATTATCATGGGGCTACAGAATCAAATTGTCTCCTCCAGAAATTCTCTGTGGACATTTCTCCTGTTGCCACAGCTTTGTACCCTCTCCTCAGAGATGCACTGATGGGGGACACTCTGGGAACACTCTGCTTCCACACAAAGGCAGCAGATTCAGAATTAACTTAAATGCAAACTTTGCCATGAAATCTTTACAAATTTTCAGACACCAAGATATTCTGCAAAGCTGCATGCAAACACCTTAACATACTTGAGATCACTTGGAATCCATCCCACTATAACACAAGGAAAATCCTATGCCCAGGAAAGAAAAAAAAAAAAAAAAGATAAATACACACACACTGGAACTTCAAACCAAAGCAATAATTGAGGCTTACACACAGACACACTGAACTACAGCATACACAAGCTGGTGGTGACAGTGGTTGGATGTCTGGTGAAATGTGGGAGCTGGAGAGATTTGTGCTTTAAAGAGAAGTTAATGCTGTTCATTGTTTTCTAATAGCTTCTGCTTCTAGACTCAAGCAATACCTCTGGTTTTAATACCAGCCATCTGTACTGAACTCAAAGTATATCAAAGCTGCATATCCTTGAGATTCAGAAAAAAATGAATTATGAAACTGGTTACCAGCCCAATGTCCTTTGTCTTTTATAAGAAACGTAGGAGTCTGTCACTAGAAAGACAGCCAAGCTATAACATTTTGGTTGCTGCAAGGAAGAAAACCATTTTCTGCAGTCAGATTAGAAAATATAAAATAGCTAACTTTAGAACACCTTTAAAAACTGGATGTGTCTTAATTTATATTTGTGAGGGTTAAAAAAAGAAATAATGGGGGTCCTACTACATTTCAGACTTGTATGAACAGAGATTGTTCCTGCCTATTGCTTATTAGCCTAAAAGTTGCTTGAATTTCAGGGCAGAGGTGGGAGAAAGAGGAATCCTATCTCTGAAAACCTATGGACTCAAACGAAAAATAAACCCATCTCTCCCTTTTCTCTGAAACCCCTTTCTGCTTTTGTTTGTTTGTTCTGGATTATATCAGTTTCTTTTTCATGCTGGTGAATCATGTCTCTGTCACAGCTGATTCCATTTATCTATCCTGGGAGAAAAGAAAAGCTAAAAATAACCCTTTTGGGGTTTTTAGTGGGTTTTGCATGAGAAGGGACTGACTATGCTCATTCCAAGTTTGTGTGTCAAAGTTTAGCTTTATCTTTGCCAGGGTTGATTTAACTAGTACCAGTTAAGAAGA
>NC_031773.1:70541409-70555886 GCF_001522545.3 Parus major | reverse complement strand
AAGGGAAGGGAAGGGAAGGGAAGGGAAGGGAAGGGAAGGGAAGGGAAGGGAAGGGAAGGGCCTTTTTGCTGTCCACCATAAAATTCCAAGTTGGCTAAAATTTAACAACATCTGTGGCAAATAAAAAATGAAAAGTTTTTTACCATTCAAATCAGTACGAGAGTATTTTATTTGCAAGTGGGAGCTTTCTTCCAAAAGCAATTTGCCATTTCTTGTAATGAACAGCAATGAAATGCAGAGGTTCTGACAGGCTGTAGTATCTGCATTTAAAAATATTTTTTTCTTACTTTGAAAGATTTTAACTGTCTAAAAATGTTCATTAAATTTAGAGTGTCATCACAACCAATAATGACACTCAAAGTGAAAAGACCATTTGGTCTGGGCTTGCAGGAACATTTATTTCTGTGACCTCCAGCTGTTTTCCTCCAATGTGTGTCAGATTCTACCCCATCTTATGGGAACTTGGTGGTTAAAGTGAAAATAGCAAAGGAGTTTACAATATCAACACTTGCTGCAAAAGGGAAAGAAAGCATCAGCATGACAGATTTATTTTTTTTTTAAGTGTTGATTTTTAAATATATTTGGCAAATGCTGTAGAAAGATATAACATTAAGGAAATGGTGGTCCACTTAAAATGACAGTCTAATTTTCTTTTTTAAAGCTTAACAACATTGCTGACTGTGACATACATGGTCACTTGTCAGGAGAAAACAGTTAAACTCTATGGAGTCCACCAAGAAAGACAGATTGCCTCTCACCAAAATGGTCCAGAAATAAGAGATACATTTTAGGAGTCAGTGAAAGGTGGCATTTATAAAAAGGAATGTTGAAGATTATACCACAATTATGATACTACTGAAAATTTTCAGATTTATTTTCCCTCTATTTCCAGATCTTTCAAAAAATCCAGGCAGAAAACCACAGGCAATGGAGGGCAGCAAATCAAGAATACCAAGTGAGACCTCAGGAAAATGTCCCAGGGTGGGAGGACTTGGAGTTCTTCAAATGAAATCCCCAGAGCTCTCTGAAAACATCTAAAGGGTATGTCATGAAGTGTGAAGGGATTTCTGCAAACAAGATTCACCAAACAGAAAGTTACTTCTGTTAGTCACTTGGCAGAACAGCCCATAATATTACCACATTCCAGGCTCCTTAGGTTGACCAAGCTGGAAGCATTTGAGTTCATGAACTCACATCTCCCAGAGCCCCTCCCAGCACACTTATTCGGATGGGGCCATGTTGAGCTTTTCCAAGTGTTCCAAACCTCACCTTGAAGTGCCTGTGGGCTTCTCCCTGTTCCTTCTGCTGCCCCAGGCACCAGACTGCTCTGACCTATCTGTTACAAAATAGGAAGCAGTAGCTTTTCCAGAGTTTAATTGAACATGGATACAGTGGATATGCAGTGACTGCAGCTTCACCAAGGTGTGACTGACCAGCTGCAAGCCACTGTGCATTACCAGGTGAAAATTAATTAGCAGAAGAAAAGGAAGAGGAAAGTGTTACTTTGGAGGGGCAACGGTAGCAAAATGTTGATGGAATGTATAATTTTATGAATGTGTCCAGGTCACATTTACTGAGATTTAAAATGTACTTGTTTAGCAGAGGGGTGGAAAAAAAAGTAAATATGCAGTTTTCCATACCATTTCTTCAGACATGTTTGTATTAGGTGAAGAAAATAATTTGCTGTTGCATCACTGAATAGAACGAGGCAAAAACACTAATTTTGACTAGCAAAGGCCTAGATAAATTACAAAGGCTGGTACTCAGAAGTTTTCTTTCCAAATAATCATACCCATTCTGCAAGTTCTTTGTGTTTAGTGTGGTGCTATTTTCCTGCCATTTTTCAGCACGCACCATATTTTAGCTGGAAACTTGCACAGAAGGTCTGCGGAGGAGTTATAGAGCAACCCATCCAGAGCTTGGAACAAACACAGCAAGTTCTGCCACAGTCATCACATCAGAAGCACAACTGTCCATACAAACACTGCATTCAGTTTTCAAAATTAAAAATGTCTCTGTGCACTTACACTCACAAATTCTAATTAGCAGCAAAAGTAAAACCTGACACAGTGACACATCTCCATGCCAACAACTCTGCAGATCTGGGAAGTGCAAAATGAAATCAGTAAATACAGGATTTTCCCCTGCAGAATTGTCCCATTTTTTACTGGTCCTAGTCAGTGCAACATGATTAAAAAATCCCAAAAATTAAAAGTCATTAAAAAATCCCAAATTTCCTTTTTTATCCATGAAGATGAAAAGATAGGACTGGAGCATTAACTGTTGCTGGGGTATAGTAGGAAGTAAAGGAGGAAAATAAGAGATTTTATTTCTATCTGACCTCTAAAAATACCTATTTACTGTAATGAGTTCTTCTTCCACTCCTAAAGTCACCATCATACCAAAAATTAGTGCTTTTCATCCTGCAGCCTCTGTCCTGGTGGGAAGAGCTGGCACAAAGAAAGCAGTAATAGGGCCAGGTGGCAAGTCCAAGTGGGCTGTGAAAGAGTGGGGAGCTGCCCAGACCTTTTAAGGTCCAAAAAAAATGTGGCAGTGCAAAACTCCATCTTAAAGCTGTGTAGACAATCAAAAGTAATTCAAGAAGAAAGTTAATACTTTCTGAGGCAGTACTGAAGTCACTGTGGAAGAAACATCTCTGTCTCTACTGCTTGAAAGGAGATGTGTGGGGAAAGAGGAATATTTTAAGTCTAATAATTATGTGGATTACTTCTTGTCACTCAGTGCATTGGTGACAGATGTCCTCCCTAACACCTGCCCCTCCTACTGCACACATTCTGCTCCTTAGCTTGGCTCCTTGTCCAGTCAATCCTGGCACATCCCTGTTTCTTCACTCTGCCTTTGAAGTGTATTTCCATTTTGGCCAAATGTCTGATTTAACACTGTGCAATGGGTCTTTATAATTCTGATTCTTTCTCTTTGAAAGAGTCTGGCTGGTGAATTTTTAAAATGGTCTTGTTCTCCGGTAGAGATAAATCTGACAAAGGACACTGTAGCTGAAGGTATTATTTTGTTCCTTCCCTTTCTGCCACTCCCTAGGTGGATATAAAGGTATTTCCCTTGAATTCTGTGCTGTACATAAGCATCTTCTGATGCTGGAGTGAAAACACATCAAGATGCTTTGGGATACATGCTTCAAAGACAACTTCTTATTTTCACACTACTATCCTGAAACAGAACTTTATAAATAAGGAATAGGAGAATCACTCAGACTGAAGTTTACCTTAGTGTGTCATCTTAGTAGCATCCCTTGATCAGTGTATTGTGACGCAGCTAGAGACAGACAAACAGAAACCTGACTATACCATTAAGATGCTGTAGCAGTAGGGCATGGCAGCACAGAAGATTTTGGGATGTAACGGAAAGTTAGTAACCCCCCTTCTCCACAGAGTATGGTAATGACTTCTGCAATTAGCCAATAGCACCTAGCTGTGATGAAAGTAGATGGGAGTAGCATAGTGACCCTAGGTTATAAAATGTCAAATTCTCCTGCAATAAACGCCATCTTCGCCATCCATCACATTGATGTCTTGTGGGTAGAATGGTCCGTGTGGCCAAGGGGGGCCACCGTGATGGCTTCTGAACCAGGGTGTTTGCCTTGCTTGAAAGGCTACATATGGTGCTGAAACCTGGGAGGAAAAGCGGGATTCAAACCCAGAAAGCAAGGATTCCCTGGATTACAGGAGCAGCGGTCAGGATAGCTGGACTAGTCCTGGCGAGAGAGATCCTGGGCCCAGAAGGAAGATGGAATCACTGATAAAGGTCAGATTGCAATTAAGTTGTAAACCTAACTGTTTTACGCTTGCTATTGCAAGGCTTTTGTTTATTGGGGTCATAAATCAGCTTGTAAAGTTTATCCACCCTAAGGTGTGGGACAGATGTACTAAAACCCTTGCCGAAGAGATCTGGAGGACAGCAAGGAACTGTCTGCTGGCTACCCTGAAATTTGGGGTCAGAGCTTTACAGCTCCAGATGACAGCAGCTCAGCTGAGCAGAAGGGGACACAGGGGGATGACATGTCCCCTCAATCCCCAAATCCTTGTCTGCTCCCAGAGGGACAACAGAAAGCAAGAGATTTTTGGAGAAAGTTAACAGAAAAAGCCAGGAGTGCCGTGGGAAAAGCCCGGAGAGAAACATCCTCCCTGGTGTCTAAAAATGGTGCTGAGCAAAAAGACATACAGCGAGAAAAAAATATCTTAAGTGAAAACAAAGAACAAACGCTGGCATTGAAAGAGGAACATAGTCGGGGGGATGGGAGAGAAAAGGAATGTGAAGAAGAAAGAGAAACTGAAGTGAAGGAGATAAGATGCAGGGGAAGTAGTCAGGGAGAGGGGAGAATGAATGTAAGAAAGGTGGTAGAGAGGGGGAGCAGAGGGTGGAACAGAAGGTGGAGCGAAAGGTGGAGAGAAGGGTGGAGTGAAAGGTGGGGTGAAAGGCAGAGTGGAGGGTGGACCAAATGGCGGGGAGAGCCAGGAGGGAGGGAATAGCCCACCCACAGGAGTGGTAGGCGGGGTTGGAGCCCAAAAAAATGGCACGGGAAACAGGAAATGGCCAGCCAGTTGAGTTCTGACTCCGACCGAGATGCTAGCAAAGGCAAACGGTCTGAAGCTGAGTCCTTAGAGGAGGAAACAATAAAGATAAACCAGAATACCCCCCTCCACATTAAAAAAGAACTGAGAGAAGATACTGCTCTCACTGACTGGGGACAGAAAAAATCTGCATATGCCAGCTGAGTCCCTTCAGCTGTGCTAGCGTTCCCAGTCCAGGTGTCAGAGGGGAGACAGAGGATCCATTCACCAATAAATCCTAAACTGCAAGGCTCCAGCCTGCAGCAGCTGATAAGCACAGATGAGACAATGATTACCCTATGCCTATCAGCTTATAACTTCAGTATTTCTAACGATTTTTGTGTGCAAGTTGTGATTGTTCCCAGGGTCCTGTACCACCTGGATGAAGAGTTGAGCCTGCAAGCGAAGAGACTCACGTGACTTCAGAAAACAGAACTGCTGACAGGTGTAACCATAGCGATGTTGCTTAACCTGGAAGCAACTTGTGCTGCCACAAGTGTCTCTGCCATTGTGACGCAATAACAGAGACTGTTTCAGCTACAAATGACAATTGATGAAGACTTGCAGATAATTGAAAAACCGTGTATTTTAAATAAGCTTGTGTCCTTTGTTAAGAGTCGACTAGAAAAAGTTAACATGCTGCTTATAGAAAGGCAACAGATGCTCTAAAAATACACTTAGTCACCTCATGTGCCTTACATTTACTAATGAAAAGTGCAGTATCCATTTTATAAGCTTTTAGCCTTTTAGTTAAGTATAGTGTATCCTATATTTTACTCAAAGTTTATAATATCTACTTTGAAAAACTTTTATAATATAGGTAAGTTGGACAAAATGTTTAGAGATATGTATATAGAAAATAACATTAGAACTTTCTAAAACTAATAGACTTTATATTCTAACAAATTAGTTATGCATAGAGAGGGGGGAAATATGTAACCGTAGGGCATGGCGGCACAGAAGATTTTGGGATGTAACGGAAAGTTAGTAACCCCCCTTCTCCACAGAGTATGGTAATGACTTCTGCAATTAGCCAATAGCACCTAGCTGTGATGAAAGTAGATGGGAGTAGCATAGTGACCCTAGGTTATAAAATGTCAAATTCTCCTGCAATAAACGCCATCTTCGCCATCCATCACATTGATGTCTTGTGGGTAGAATGGTCCGTGTGGCCAAGGGGGGCCACCATGATGGCTTCTGAACCAGAGTGTCTGCCTTGCTTGAAAGGCTACAGGTGCCCATACATGACGTGAAAGAAGATGGCCAAAAAGGTTTAAAAATTAAAATTTAAGAAGAGTTAAGAGATCCATAAAACTTGAAAGCCCACATGGAAAAAAATCCTTATTTTCAGAATAAGTAATTGTCCCAAGATAATTAAGGATTTCTTTTCAACTTTAATACTCTGAGCCACTTCTGTGAGGTCTTGTGAAGGTATTTAACCAGGTAAGTGACCTGTATAATATCTAGTGCTGAGAAAAGGGGAAAAGTGGAAGTAGAGAGGACGCAGGACAGAGGGAAGAGCCAGACAAACGTTTTAGAGGCAGCACAGTCTTAGATCATTTCAAATTGATTGTGAGACCACAACCCTGAGAGCAAGAAACAGTCAGGATTTCTGTAATACATCAGTGAGATAACAGAAAAAGGATATGGTGAAACAAAGTGAATCACTTGGTGAGTGACATCTACTCTCAGCTTTGAGAGAGTCTTGATGGCAAGTTGCTGGTTTAAATATTGCTTGTACTTGACTTCTTTTTTAGTAACGGCAACAAAATTCCAACAATTTACTGCCCTAAGTTACTCAAGAGCTTTTGGAGACTCCCCACCCAGACAGGTCTTTTACTGAAAGAGATAAGCACTTTCTGAACAAGGAACCAATTTTCTTGAGCCACACCTTCCACAAAACTAGACCTAGAGAAAGCTTCTTGTATCAATTTTTCCTCTGAACCATAAAAAGGAAATTAAAAGTCTCCTTCTGATTGTTCATTCTCATGGGAGTTCTGCAAGAAACCTGTGTTAGCTCATATAAACCCAACAAACATCCCCCACCAAAAGAAAATAGCCACATCTCTGGCTTGTTATTGTTCTTTGTCCGAAGAGGCCTTTTGATTGTCTTTATTATAATTCACCAGTAATTGCATTCTCTACTCCTTTTGTTTATTGAGACTCAATAGAATTTTCCAAAAATCCTCTTTTGTTACCACTATTAACTAGCAGATTTTTAATAGCTCATTTTTCTCCCTTCTCTATTCCCATTTTAGTCCTTATACATCATGTTTCTTAATTCAATTCTAAAAAAAAAAAACAAAAAAGAAAAAAAAGAAAAAAAAAAACAAACAACAAAGCAGTAATATTAAGAAGTATTTGAAAGTTACATTGTCCTGTTTTATTTCAATGGTTATCATTGTTAAATAAAAATTCCATATGAAGAGGAAGCTTCTGCTCCAAAGGCAGTGTGTTATTGTTGGACTTCTGAAAGCCTTTGACGTGACCATAGAATGAGCACAGTAAGTTCGGGCATAGGTAGAGAAGAAGCATCAACCCCTTGTCACCCTAAGTGACAGACTTGCAAGAATTGACATTCTCCCTTTAGCACGTTCATAGTAAAGCTAAAAATGTCACTAATTAGCTCAGTTGTTTTTTTTTCTTTGAGGACTTAAAGAACTAAGCAAAGATACAGAAGATAAAAAAGATGAAAAAACATTAAAAATATAAAAATAAAGATAAAAAAGTCCATGAAGACAGGGAGAAATTTGAGGAACTCTATGACTTTGGACATTAGGCCAGCTCATTCTCCAAGTGCAGTGGATTAACCTTCTCCATGGGCTCTCTGAACCCAGATTATTAAATGGGCTGCAAGAAGATAAAAAGATAAAAGAAAAAAAAGAAGATAAAAAAAAATACAGAATGCCTACAAGAGCATTTCTTGGTATAGGAAAAGGAAAACAACACAACCCCCCCCCCCCCCCAGAGTCAAATTTCAAGTCAGGTGGCCATATGCTCCTTTAGTTCACAGAGTTCACATCTCATTTTTACTGGGATATCAAGAACAAACTTCTGCCCTTCTATGGCCACTCACTTGAATTTTTGCCAGTGAGTCAAAGCATTTTTCCCCCAGAAGAAAACACCTCACTGACATAATTTACTATTCTCCCTAAAAATACTTCTAGTTACAACATCACAGGCATACTTTTGAGAACAGTGCTTTTGGAAAGCAGTATTCTCTGGAGAAGTCAGACAATAAAAGGTTTACTATTCTAAAGACATGGCTACTGACTAAGAATAGACAGGCATCAACAAGAACTTGAAGATAAATGTTCATTTATTGTCTTTATAATCATAAAACATTTTACTGTCTATAGGTACAGAGTCATTTAGCCTTGTAACTCCCAGCACCACAATGTTTTTTTAATACATCAGCATTTCAAAGTTCTCTTGACTTTGACCTACAAAGTGAAAACTAGAAAAAATTTGTAACATTTTTTCATGCTAGACTTCTTGTCTTCTTGCCTCAAACTAAAAATTCCTTTAGAGAGCACGGTTAAATTCTGCCTACATCTAACATTCTTGCAGATGATTTACATCAACAAGAAATAAGATCCATGTTATTGTTAAAAAATAAAATTATAACATCCCTATAGCTATGGTTAATACCAGAATAATTTTTACCATCCTTTGTTGTTAAAACCACTTTGCTGCACAGATACTTGGCAAAATGGCATGTGCAAAACAGGAATGAAGATGTGATTGTGTAGAAAATGCAGTTTGGCAGAACATTAAAACTGTTCCCAATCCCACATGAACCTCAGATCCTGCCTAGCAGTGACTGCTACGAGACAGCTCCTGGACTGCAGCTCAGCCGCTCAGCACAAGCTCGTGAGTAAACACCAGGGTTTACAGCTCATTTAATAATTTGGGTTCAGAGGTCCATGGAGAAAATTAATCCACTGCACTTGGAGAATGAGCTGGCCTAATGTCCCATGTCACAGAGTTCCTCAGATTTCTCCCTGCCTCCGTGAACTTCCACTGCTTGCTTCAGCAGCACAACTGCAGATTTTACCTGCCAGAAACAGCTGTGTGTTAGCCCAAGACAGGCCAGCTGTGTTTAAACAAAAGAACTCAAATGAGAGCTAACAGTGTAAACCAAAAGACCCTGGACTTAAATTGCTTCCTTCACTTTCCTATCCCCCCAATAAACTAAGCCAGTTTTAAACAGGTTGATAAGGAAGCCATGGCCATGATTGGGAATAATATTTCTTTAATAAAGATGGGGGTCACCTATCTGAATTGTCAGACAATTCTACACTATCTCTTTGCTGCCCAAACAAGAATACTGAAACCAATTAACAAGCTGAAACCCATTGCCCAGGAGAAGTACATCTGTTGTCACACTTTGATACTGATATTTGCCTTGCTCAGACAGTGCTAGAAGAAAAAAGACACATAGAGGAGAAACAGTGAGGGGAATGGTGATGTCATGAATAACAAATTCTATAATGAGCTCATGCCCCATCTATTTGAAAGAGATAAGCATTTTCTGAACAAGGAATGGGCAAAGATAAGATTAAATAACCTCTAGCCCTTCAATAGCTCATGCATTAAAGCATCACAATGCTGCAACTGATACTTTGGAAATGTGCATTATTAGTGCCCAGCTAATACAACTGAAAAGAGAGGATGACTGTGTGATACTATGAGGTTTTGGGGTTTTTTTCTCAGTTGCTATAATTTTCTTGTATAATATTTTTCTGAGATAAATACTGAGTGGATAAAGTAAGGGCATATATTTTGGGTTTGTATTTCCAATTTAGTTGCAAAGGCCTGAGATATGGGCTGTGGCAAAGTCTTTAATCCAAACATCTGAACTAAGGGTCATGTTTTGAGCACTAGAGGACTCCAAAAGCTTTACAATACTTTTGAAAATATCAAAATAATTTTTAAAAAGTTCTACATTCATCTGTGAAATATTTGTTTCTTGCATCAATTAAACCAGCTGGTAAGGTCTACTAAACTGTGGCTAGGTATTTATCTGTTGAAGGGGGAGAAATCTGCCCTTGCGAACAAACACTGAAATTTTATTTTACCCTAGGCCACCCACAGAATGTTTACTCATCACACACAGAGACTTGCTGTAAAGTAAGCAGGAGGATAATTTTCAGAGTTTAATACTATGCATTATTATAGATGTAGAAAACACGCTCACGGTAAAAGACTTCTCCAGGGTCAGGCTGTTCAGGTAAAAGCAATTTATTATTTAGGCAGAGGGAGGAAGGGATCCATTTACCCTGCCAGTCACAGCATAAATGCAATCAGAGAGGGAGAGAGAGAGTCAGGGAGCATGAGAGAAGAAGGTAAGAGCAAGAGTAAGAGCAAGAGCAAGAGCAAGAGTAAGAGTAAGAGAGCATGAAAGTAAGAGCCAGTAAGTTAAGAGAGGGTAAGGAGTTAAGAGAGAGAGTAAGAGTAAGAGAGGGGAAGAGAACTAAGTAAAGAGATTAAGAGAGTAAGAGGTTAAGATAGGTGCAGAAGAGAGGGTAAAAGTAAGAGCGGAGTTTAAGAGAAGGTATGAAGTTAAGAGAGCATGAGTTAAGAGCAAGTGAGGGCAGGTAAAAGTAAGAGAGTGAAGTTCTTGTTGCAGTACATTACATCTTTTTCTATAGTCAATATTCTAATTTACAGTAACCAATCACTAAATGACACACATTCTATAGAATACATATAGCCTATAAGAACTACTACATTACCATACAGTGTTACATTTTAAACTCTAAAAGCTACCTTTCAAATTCTTCTCTTGCTGCTTGACCTTTGGATTCTCTATCAGCAGAAAGGTATTGTTCAATCTACAAGGATTCTCCTTCATCTGGCTAGATATTATTGTTCTTTGGTTATATAGTAACTAAGACTCAGTTTCCTATAGCTCAAAGCTAGTTTTCATTTCTATTTCAATTCTAGGTTTCACATTTTCAGAATCTTTTGCTAAACAATCATATTCATAAGGCTTCCCTGTTTCATCTTCCCCAACAATGCATGAGTAATAAAATTAAATTTAGACTCTGAGTAAATATGCAGGTGTTCAAGCACACCAGTTGGTTTGCTTTCACAACCAGGGAAATGAACAACAAAAGAAATCTAACAAGGTGTAATACAACATCACAGGAAAGAGAGACCTCTATAAGCCAGAGTACAGACACATTTCACAGAAATCCAATAACTACCTATGTGGTTATGGCTCTAAACCTATATGGTTCTATCTCTAAACCTCTGTTTAATCAAGTACATATATGGCTGACTGCAAATTGGAAATGAATGGGATACTCCCTTTATCCTGTTTATTTATTACATCCAGCAGGGAGCTGCTGTTGGGTCACTGGGCAAATGTACTGATAATAAAAGAAAGATTTCTCTCTAGGTGCTGCAGATGTTAGACATTCTTCCTGGGAAAATTCTAAGGCCATCTGAGGACACAAACTCAGATTTTTGACCAGTTAGAAGCAAAACTCAGATGCTTTAGCATTGAACTAGAAGTCAGAGCTCTGTCAAAGCTCCTCAGTATAGTGAGCAAAGTCAAATTTTGTTGTCCAGGACTTTGTCAGACACACACACACACACACACACACACGCTTCTCCCACCCCATAAAGAGAAGGAGAAACTGCAGAGATTGATGGCAGGATGAGGTGGTTATGGACGATGAAAGGAGCTGAGAGGAGTGCAGGTTAGCTCTGAAGTCACCAGCAAGATGTGTGAGGGAGCTCTGAGTGAGAGGCCCTCAAATCTTCATCCAGAAGCTGTTTTCCCTGCTTACATTCCCCCATCTTTTCAGCCACAAGCTCCCCAGCCCCTATCCACTTCTCTACCACATGCAACAGACCCTGCCCTCCCCACTTCACACTGCACTAGTCAATCCCCCATCCTAAGGAATCGACTTTATTCCTGTGCCTCACGAGCTGCAGGGGGAAAAGGGACAAGCAGGAGAAGACAGAACAGGCCCAAACCATTTGTGCTGCTGAGACAAAGTTTGGCACAAAGCAGTTCTCCCTCACTGACAGAGCAGCGCTGTATAGAATGAGCAGAGGTAATCAGCATAACCAATTGTACCTTATTTTACTTAGAGCTGACCTTGGGTTTCCCTGCAAGATGGGGCAGACAAAGGTTTTGCAGCCAAAACCCTCAAGGTACCACAACCTCTCCTTGGCTAGCAAGTTCTCCTCGCCCAGTGCTTGTTAAACACTAATGGGCTTGTTTTCTAAATTAAAATTTAATCAGTGCTTGGCAGGTGGATAACATGAGACTAACAGAAGCCTTTCACTCAAGGTTACACAGAAATGATTATGTGTAGAAATTAAACCACAGTCTTGACGGAATAAGAAAAGAACTAAACACAGAAAGAGCCATGCTTTGTTTATCTGAAATGCCTGGTAAATGCTGCAAGTTCCACACATTTCAGATAAGAAGCAATTCTTATTTTTTTTTAATAACAAAGTACCTAAGTAAGCACAGGAACATGTGGAAACTAGTTTACATTGTATTATTTGATTTGGATTACAGCAGGGATAATCACAGAACCCACTGGAGGGGATCCTTCAGTGGCAACTGCTGGAGTAAGAGAAATCAGCATAAGAACAGCTTCAACAGCTCTTGGAGCTTTGTTTTCAAGCATATTTTTATACTAATGAGCACCACACATATTGTAGACAGCTGACTAAATAAAAAAAGAAAGACCATCAAGATTATCTATTCTTGCCAGTGCCTGGGTGTGGGCAGCCTGACTGACTAAAGCAGGGAGATAAGTATCAGTGAGTTATGAAAAATGCCATTACAGCAGGCCAGGAGCAAACAGGCAGAGCACTGGGAGGAATAGAGCTCAATATAGCGTGCAATGACTGTAAGCTTCAGTGCCCACATACTAAGCTTTCTGTACTGTAATGGTCTGATAAATTAATTTTGACCCAGAGACCAGAGATAAATTGTCTTAGCAATACAAACAAACAGCTAAGCAACTAGGGCAAAGTTTTTTGAGAATGTGGTGATAACATCTAGAAGCATTGTTGGGCGAGGGGGAAAAGCAGCCCTGGAGATAGGGGGTTTAATCTGGAGGAAAAGAGACAGTATAATGGCTTCTCCAAATCGCAGAGCACTAAAAGAAAAAGCAGACAAGCAACTGGCACTGGCATTTGTCTGGCATCTATTTCAGTGTATCCAACCTGAAAAGCAACTTTCATTGTCCCATTTGGAGTTCATCAAGTTTGGCCTATAAAAGGATTTTACACGTGCAGCTGGGAAGGTGTCAGAGCTGAGAAATCCATGAGGAACCATCAGGTTATATAGAATTGCCATAATTTAAATTACCTGAAAGTAACTTATTAAAATCGAGTTTTCAAGCATAGAGATTAATGCAGTGGTCAAATGACCAAAGTAGCAATTACATCTATCAGTTTTCACATATCAGCCCTATTTTTCAGAGACATGTTAGTTGCAAAACAAAACATTAGCTGCAATAATTCCATTACCTCCCATACAGAAAAATAGGAGTAATTAATATTTAACCTAAACTGTTTGTTGATTTTTCAATGAGTATTTCACCACTACTTTAAATTTACACAGATATGGTATTATATATTTATATGTATATATAAATGAGTGAAATTTCAGGTCTAGAATAAATTCCTTCAGTTTTGGTTGGGCTACCCAAGAAAATAGCCATGAGAAGATATAAGATGATATCTCAAATTAATACTAACTTTTGTTGTGAACATACTGTACACAGTAAGAGATTTTTAATAGACTATCTGCTCATTGCAAAGCACCTACATTTTATTTAAGGCAAAAAGAAATATGGAGGAGATACATTCACAGTGTACTTTTACTGCAGCTGAGTTGTCATGGTTTAGATTCTTCAACTTGAGTTTTCCAGCCAATGCATCAAATAATGTGGTGGGTTTTAGCACTGGATAAAATTACCAGGGCACTTATTCATTTCTTGCTGTGATATATGGATTAGGACAAGGGTAAAACAGGCTTAAAACTTAAGAGGTATAAAGAAACTTTATTAACAGGACTGCAAGAATAAGAAACATCAGAATAAAACAAGAATACCTTTCCTCCCCCTACCCAACTCTTATCCCAACTGACAACATGAAGACAAAACCTGGGATATTAAAGCAGTACCAACTATAAAATAGTCTTTCATCAATTCTTATAGGGAGAGTAATTTTCTCTTGCCATGTCTTGGACACTCCTCCACAAGAAACAGTTTTCTCATGGCTTTTCATTTCCACGAATAGCCACTGCCTGGGCAAAAAGTTCTGCATTGTGACATTCCTCCCATTTTCACAGCCCTCTTACAGGTGCATCCATGGACCATGAACTCATGGGGTATTATTTTGAGGATAAGTTGTGCAAAGGTAAAGATTCTCTTCATCTGTCTCTGTGATCATCTCTGGGAACAGAGGTTTTCTCCTCTCTCTGGTGCAAAGGGTCTTCATCACCCTCATCTCTCTTTGTTCAAGCTTCTCATGGGACCACAGCTACTCCAACATCTGCTTGGCTTCATCAATGGATGCCTCTGCTCACATCCACAGTTTGAATATTTCATCTCCCCATACTCTCTCACGAATTAAAGGAGATATTTTAGTATATCACTGTCCATCTCCATGGCCCTACCAAAAGAATATTTCAACCCCATTCAGCACCTCCTCATCCTTCTTCCACCTGAGGCTTGACTCCTTCTTAACTGACCTTGGTGTCTTCATGTTGTCTTCCTAAGTGTCGTCACTCCTTTTCTCTCCCTGGAGAGAGGAACAAGGCCTGCAGGTCTCATCTGTGTAGTGAAAGGGTCAGTATCTCGCCCAGTGGCCGCAGCAGTCACGGTGTTGGATTTCAGCCCGCGCTGGTGC